>NW_010159930.1:0-32850 GCF_000695765.1 Mesitornis unicolor
GGCAGCGCGCCCGGCCGCGCCTCGCAGCGCACCCCGCCCCGCTCCGCCCCCTGCCGTCCTGTGACGCAGCGCTCCTGGGCCTCGCCCCTCATTCAACCGTAAACAGCGCGTGCCTCCCCGCGCGCCGCGGCCCTGGTGCCACTCGTATGGCGGTGCCTCTGCTTGTAGGCGGTAACTCCAGACCTTGACATCATCAGTTGCATCATCACACAGAGCTGATGTCATGGAGCTTGATCCTGCTGCAGCTGAGTAACTCAACAGGGACTGTGCCATTTCCCTCCCGAACTTTGTCTAGAGTGTTAATGAGAAGTTAACCAGTTGCTCTGCTTGAGAGGGCATGGGGCTTGGCTAACTGGAGTAAGAGGTGGAGGAGGGAGGTCTGTAAGTGGGGGACACCAGGGGTGTCTGTGTGCTGTCACTTCAACCCCAGTGAGCTCATCAGCTCAGGCTCCTGTAGGACCCGGAGCAGCTCCATGCATTTTCCTGGCTCTGTGCCTGAGCTTAGTAGCCCTCCAGCCAGCCCAGAGCACAGGGCGTTGAGGACACTGGATGGGGCCAGCCCAGCATTGGAGAATCCTGAGCAGTGCTGAAGTACAGGAGCTGAGCCTCCTCAAAAGCCACACAGGGAGTCTGCTCTGCTGAAGGCTGGAAATGAAGGCACCACAGGCTCTTCTGTGTGGCAACCAGCAACAGAGGGGTAATGTTTTCAAACTGACAGCAGGTAGAGTTAGATTAGATATCACGAAAAAATTCTTTGAGAGTAGTGACACACTGAAACATGTTGAAACATGTTGGAAGGATGTTGGACCCTTCCAACCCAAACCATTCTGTGATTCTATGATCTGCTGGCTTAGGGGCTGTTTGAATTGAAAATGCAAATTGTTCCAATTGTTTCTTCCAGACACAAGCTGACCTGCAAGACAGTGTGAATAAATTTGTGCAATGTCAGACTGTAGTTACCCCTGCAGAAAAATCATATACAGGAATTCTTTTAAACAGTATGTTTATTTAGATTTTCTTATTTGAGCCTCTAGGGTTTATACTTCCAAAGCTTTCTTAGAAAATATGAAGTGTAAAATTTCTAATGCATGAACGAACATCAGAATTTCCTACAACCCTGCAATTCAAGAAGCTGGAGCTTAAACAAAAACAAAACTAGATTGACAATATTGTGGCAGGAACAAACAATGTTGCTCAACTGTTATTTGAGAAATGTGTATGCTGAAGCACAGCAGAGGCAAAAGGGTCCCACAGAATTCAGGACCGCAATGCTGATCATACTCAGCTGAGGGGAACCATTGGGCAAATATGAGTCACAAAATTGCCCATGTCCTGCCAGACTATGGACTGGGAATAGTTCAGTGTCCTGTGCCCAGGAGGTGAAGTCCTGTCTGGCAGCCTCCAAGGGGGCCCCGCCATTCCTTGCCATGTGGCTCCTTGACATACCTATGCTTTGCAACAAGTCTTTGCCATATGCTGTATATATTCTTTCAGTTAATAAATAAGTATGGAATTGTATAGTAGTAGACAGAAAGAAGCATTGGGCTGAGGTAAACATAACAAGACCTGCTAGTACATACTGACTGCCTTTCCTACCATGCCTTCACACAGATTCATATTTGAATGACCTCAAGGAAGAATAATTTTCAAAAAAAGAGTTGATGAGAAAACAAGTGGTCAGCGAGGGGCGCTGGTTCTGTTGCTCAGTGGGCTGCTGGTAGGTGCCTGAGTGTGTGAAGCAGGAGCCCATCCATGGCTGAACGCATGGTTCCCGAAAAGGCTGATCTGCTGCTGACTTACAGCCTCCATGGTATATGTTAGGCTGGCTGTTGCCCAGGTTTTGAAAACCCGTGAGTCAGATTTGCATCCAGCATGACTCTGTTGCTAAAACCTTATTTTAAAATGAGATTTTAGATCCACACATTTTGCACTCTTCTCTAGAGCATGTCTAGACTTCAAATAAAACCTTATGTAAGATATTAAAAAGATAGCAGCACTACCAGATTTGCGTTAGATAATAGATTAAAATAAATTATCCTACCGAGAGAAATCTTTTTCTCACCAGACTGTTTGCTTTATGAGAACTTTATCATGTTTGAGCACAGTGGTGTGGAATTCAGTCTAATTGCTTGAAAGATTACTTTTCTCCCTGTGATATACCACCAAGTCAAACTCCACAGAGATACACACATTTGAGCTCTTCAAATGAAGTATGAGGAAGCAGCTGGCAGGACATTAATTTTCTATGTGGGATCTCCAGTTTTGGAAAGCTCTATCCACTGTCATCTACCAGAACCTAGATTTGCTTACACCTGCGAATGCAGCAAAGTCCATCATTTTTTTCTTCTTTGTTAAAACTACTGGAAGATTTGGTTTGCACGGGTATATTTACAAGTGTTCCTTTTACTCATGCCTGATTTTTAAATTCCACAGCTGGCAGGCACTTGTATTTTCAAAAATTAAATGTAATTGACTGCCACAATTCTGGTAATGCCTGAATTTAGGTTTGGCTTGTTGGTTTTTTTTTTTCACACTGAAAAAAGAAGTTGTGGTAGCTATTGCATCAATAAATTAAATTCTTCCCAATTTGTAAAATTTTACGAAATATTGCCTGAGAATTCCCATCCTTCCTTATTTTCCCTCAGTTCCTCCTTTCCTCCATTCCTTGCTGTCCTTTAATCAAAGAGCACAAGCTTATATAAAACTTCAGCAAAAGAAAGTACAATGCTATGCAGCATATATGCAAACTGCAGAATTCAGTACTACAAACAATCACTGAAGCAGTTCTATAGTGAGTTTAAACAGTGATTGAGTATTTTTAGCAATACAGCAGAGCTAAAGCAGGCTGTTCTGTCCGTACCAGCTCTGTATATGTATCTATATATCTCTCTCTCTGTGTGTGTATACAGTTATATAAGGGGAGGACTCAATTTCCCAAGTCTGTAGTTCTTGAGACTTCATGAAAATTACTTTTACGAAAAATAATTAAGATTTTTAGGATAAGTAATTAACATTCATTCTTCTGGGCTTATGCTGATGGCCTCTGAGGAAATTAGAAGACTTATTTTCTAATGCATAGCAGTAAGTAACTGGCAGCATGGTACTGGGTCATTGGGTGTAGAACTTTCTGAAGGGGGGGGATTCTTTTTTACCTTGCTATAACGTCTTTTTTCAAAGTATTTCAAATATTCATTTTCTGTTTTGCCTACCATTGCAAGTGTATTCTGAGTATTTTATGAAATGTCTTCAACTAAATGTTTATATTTATTTTCAAAATGAAATAAAAAGTAAGGTTCTCATGTTTTCCCTCAGCACTTGTAATTCTCACAATTTTGTACACTCCACATATAATGTATTGTCTTACATTCTCTCTATACCACTGGAAGTGGTTCTGCTTTCAAAAGTTATAAGCTGGCTATGCTGGCTTGACAGTTTTCCCCTGAAAGTATCTATAACCTTCTGTGACAAAAGCTTAACTGTGACATAAGCACAACTTATTTGGTGGTAAAGATGACGTAGTCATATGAGTCACCTAGAAAAATCCTCCTAGCATCTGAATTATAATACGCAAAAGAAAGTATGCTTGACAGTACTTGGTTTTAATAGTTATGCATTATGTTCCTGCAGGAAAATATTGTTATCTCCTTATGCTTCTGTTCATCTTGTGAGGTGAAAGAGTCACATATGTTCTACACAAAGTGTAGGTTAGAGAAAACCATGTACTAGAATATCCTGATTAAATCAGGAAGAATGACTGTGTGCCTGGTTTAATTGTTACAGTATTTATTTTGAAAACAGTCTGTGCCGTTATTTTTATCTAGCACTATGGAAACAACCTTCAAAATATAACTATGTGTCTTGAAAGTATCTCCAGAAGTTCCGATAAATAGCTTTTGCATATGCATTCATTAGAAAGCTTTGGAAGAACATAGTCATTGAACATCATTGGGATTACAAGATAGATATATTCATGTATGTGAGTTTCTTCAAGCAGAGAAAGCATTGCCTAAATGAATAAAACTTTTTGGATCATCTATGTACTTACTATCCACATCTAGGCTAGAAAGAAGAAATGCTTTTCTGAAATTTATGGATCTTTCCAAACAGACTTTACCAATGTCTCAAGTTGTATTTTAATGGTCACCTACAACCTTGATGCATCCTCCTTAACGCATCTCTTGTTTTGGAATGATGTATCCTAACACTTCTTCAATACCTTCCTTTACACCAAAGACACCATTTTTCCCTTGGTTCCCTGCATCACTAATTTTTAGTACCTTTCTCTTTTTTTCCTATCATATCTTCTCTTTGTAAAAATACCACAAAGCTCTGTGTTTAGCCTAGAGCTCTGTAGACCATGTTTCTGTTCCTGATCTTGCTGAATCCAGTTTCCCATTGAGGGCTAGACTCATCAGCAGCTTAAGCTGATGGAAATGACTTCTTCCTCCTCACCCAGATTGTTTATTCTTCCTAGATTTTCTTACCACATTTTCATCCCTCCTGTCACTTAGGTTCATAACTTGCAACTCACCATCATCTTCAGCAAAATCAAAGAACCTCTTGAGTGAAGCAAGGTACTTAAACATGAAACTTTTCACAGAGCAGCAGTATATATTTTTAAATTCTTGAGGTTGAAACTGAGAGACTGAGCTGGGAATGTCATGATCACAGATTGCTTCCTCAGGTGGGCTTATTCACTATTAGACCCAGAACCACACCTGAATCAAGCTATGCTCCATCTATCCCACAGTTATTTATTTTCTCCTTAACAGCATTAATCTGGAATGAAAATGCACAGGCTGGGTGTGATGCAGCCATTTTGAGGAAGCTGAAGTTATTTAGCACCATCAGCAGCAGTACAGACATGAGACCGTTCCAAACTACATCAGCATTTTTGGACTCTCCCAAAGAAAGAATCCTTCATGACTGCATTATTTTTATTAATGTGCCTTTGAAGTTATTTTTATAGTAATAGTTGGGCACAGGATTACCTGACAACAGCACAGCGAGAGTAAATTCTGCTGAACGGCAAATATCTTTTATAGCTATTATTGTTTTAATTAACTATGCAGAATGACACACAAATAAAATGTTTTTTAAAATAAAGCTATGTTTTAAAAAATATCGTGAGTAATTTTCTGATGTGTAAATTGCTATCTTTTTGTTCTTAACTTCAGGCCTGGAAAGCAGTTGAACATTTGTTAAAACAATTGCCTACCCTTATTACAGGATTGTCAAATTATAATTTTATAATTTTGTACTAGAGTTTTGTTGTTTGGAGTTGTTTGGTTTTTTTTTACAACGATAATAATTTAAAAGAATTTCAGAAAATCATCAAATTAAGTAATTAACCTATTCAGACAGTGGGGATACATAGAGCTATTCAAATTAACTGTTTTTGAATTATGCTTCTTTACTTCCTAAAGCCAGAATGATTTCGAAAGCTTTCTTATGCTCATCTCTGTAGTTCAACACAACCTCTGTTATCAGCAGAGGCTCCCATTACACGCTTCGTGACTCCCTTGAGATTTATCTCTCCTGCGAGGAGCTGCTACAACAAATCGAGCTGCTCTCACGAGCTGCACAGGGACGGGCAGCACAGTCTTGTGATGAGGGCACTGGAGTGAAGGCTCAAGGGGCCCCTTTCTAATCTCAGCTCTGTGACTGACCAGCTGTGTGACCTTGGATGAGATCCTCCTATATCTCTGCTTCCCCTTTTACCCTTTGCCTGTCTCAATTATTTAGAGTGTAAGCCGTGTGTGATGAGGAGTGTTTGCTGCCTGGTGAATCCCCTGCTCTTGGCTGATGCTCGAGGTATTGCTGTCACACATCCAAAACACAGCCATTTCAGCATCCAGCATGTCACGTGAAATTAGCTAATTAGTAGCACATTTTTACAGTTAAAAGTAAAATTATGTATGTTCAGACACTTCTCGCTATTTTTACTTAATTTGACTGGGGAACACCACATTCATGAGAATTTGTCTGCTGGGCTGTAGTCATTGAATAACACGTGTACTCTGTGAGGGTTTTACATGCATAAGCTGACCAGGAACTTAACCTACCTTCAACCTCACAGTCTCTTTGTGTAGAAGGCAGGAATCTAAACATTTTCCCTTGCTCTGATAATGTGTCCGTATTTCCAGTAGGATTTTACCTGGTGTACCAAAGCAAATATTTGGTGGGACGTGTGTGACAATTCTACCAAGGAAAGAAAGGCCAGAACAAGATCTAGTTCACTAGCAGGAGCAAAACACCATAGTACCTCTTCATAAACTTATTTTTCTACTGCCACAAGAAGTAACATCTGCTTATACTCGGTTAGTCATTCTGCAGAATAAGATGATGGTGGTTTCATACCATGAAAAGTAAAAAAAAAAAAGTCAGTACATTTTGTGGCTTTGACCCTAGTTTGCAAATCCCCTGTGTTTTGCAGCCTGTAAGGTAGCTTTGGTGTAGAGGTGCCATGCTTAGAAAATCTTCATAGTGAGATGGAAAAAAGAGGCTGAATTATGATTCTGCAAAATTAAAGTAGTGGTATATTGATTATTCTATAGATAGTTTGACTATGGTGCACTGCAATAGGGATTGAGAAGCATCAGAAAAAGAAACAGGCAGTGAATTGCCTTGACCGAAACTTAGCAGTTTACTGCTGCAACGCGCATCCAATAGGTGACACAATGCAGTGTCAAGTGGCATGTCTTTTCTGAAGGGCTGCTAAGACACAGAAATTAACAAGGAATCAGTTAAATTATTTCCTTAAAAGGTAATTTCACTATTTTTGCTGTGCACTCTTTGCTTGCATGGGGCATTCTTAATGATTAATAAACTCATACATCTCAACAGATATAATAGATTTTGTAATGCTTAATGTCTTCAAGGATGGATGATTTTCTAGAATTTATCTTTCCGTCAAATGTGCATTACGTATATTCTGTATGTATTACATAGGTAGGAAATAAGACTCGAGCCTATTGGAAGAGTCTTTTCTGGTGCTGGCTTTTATGAATCCATTTGTAACCAGTGAAACTTCAGCACGTTGACCAGACTTAAAAAAAGCTGTTGTTCGTGCCACCTGAGTGCTTGGCGCTGCTGAAGGAGCCTGGGCTGCTTTTGCATGACTGTGTTAAGCATCAATTAGGGTCCCAGGCCTGTGGGAGCACTGAGATACACAGAAGTGTTACCAGGAGGAATCACAGCAATTCCTGCAAACAAACCATTAAGGAACCTAACGTGATTCTTCCAGGTTAACAGCTTTGCTTGCAGTGCAATTTTTTTGCCTGGGAGTTTTACTGATGGAGTTCCTAGTGTGGATGTAGATATGTTGGACACTTTTATACACACTTTTAGGACGCTTTTAGGCACTCAGGCATACAATTTTAACTCTCCTTGGATGTGTGGTACAATATGCAGTAATGCTAAAGCTAGACTATCTAATCTAAACAATTATTCAGTATTTAAAAATGTGAAGCAAAGAGAACACAGCTAAGATTATGCCAATACATTTGTCAACGTTCAAAATGCCTATTTTCCAGTGTTTCTTTTTTGAGGTGGAGATGTGCACAGAAGCATTTGAAATCTTGAACAGAAAAAAATTTACCTTCACATTTGTGCATACTAAGAACATTTCAGCTTGTGAACTTCTTCTGGGTACATCTTTATGCCATTAAGCACCAATTAGAAATTGAAAGTGAAGAATAGTAAAGATTAATTTTTTCCACATATATCTTATTATTAATATAAAATGTATGTGTGATAGAAAAGTATTACAGACCAATGGCACCACTTCCCCTGTAATCTTTATCCCTTTCCTGACTAAGTGCTATCTGCTAATGCAAATCCCCAAGATCCTGACCTCTCTTTTTTGCTTTCCTTCCCCCTAAGCACAGTAGAGGAAATGATTCCTGTCACGTAGCCAAAGGGGGCATATTTACATGGCTCCACGTGATGTGATGAGGAAATCCTGTTGCAAAGAATTCAGGAGGAAAACAAGTAGGGTGCCTGTTCTTCCCCTCTTTTCTGGGAGTCCTGCCTCTGCTCTTTTACAGGTTTGCTTCCTGAATCGCCACTTCTGTGACTTTATCCATACAAATCTCTTTGTGTCTCAGTTTTCTTTTTCCATTTTTGAAAGTGGAGATTTCCAGGACGTTATTCTCTTTCCTGATATCTAGCCATATATTAAGTAATTATGTCGCTGTCTGCTACGGATTTTTACTTTGCAGATTTTGCTTGTAGTAGTCATATTTTTTGTTTTTCCACTGATCACCTTTAAGCTCTGCACCAAAGTAAGAAATCACTGTAAGTGCTTTAATTCTGCTCTCTTCTGGGTTGGGGGAAAAAGCCTCCGCTGCAGACAGGAGGGTATTATAATTTCAAATCCTAAAGCATTCAAATAGCTTTGGCTGTAGCGTGGAGAAAACCAAACATAGAAAAGTTTAATGTTTGGTTTAAAATGCATTTAGTACATATATAGTACTGTGGATAATATTTTCTAGATTATATTATAAACAATATATGAAAAGTTGGTGTGAGAGCTTTTGTTCACCTTCCAAGTCGATACCTACCAGACTGAATTCCCTTCCCTACTGGCTCTGAGAACTGTAATCACAATCATTGCAATGCATCAGTTGACTGGAAAGGAAACCTTTAGTGGATGTAGGACTCTGTAAAATCAACATGGAGCTTATGCTAGAAACCAATTTTATTAAACACATGTGATAGTAAAAGCTACAGAGTGGTTCTTAAGAAAGCACGACGTATGTGAGTGTCATTCTGCAGTTTCAAACCAGAAATACGCTAACTGCTCCTTCAGCTGGCAGCCAGATCGTGCATGTTTAGAGCTGGATCTCATCAGCAACCACAAGATTAAAAACAAAAGCACTTTTCCATTGGAGCATTAGTTTTGATCCACAATGCTGTACGTTAAAACCTTTAAGGTTTGGGAACCTTTCAGTCTACATCCTGCTTCATACCTTAGAACCATTTCTACTTCTGTATGATAGACAAGAGCCTATTTTAAAACATCTCCACTTTCAGAGAGGACATTATCTAAACAGAAAGATTCTGTGTTCTATTTCAGACCTGTAATTCTACGTATTTGTTTGGTCTGTGTCTCCCATTTGCACAGTCTTCCAGAAGGTCATAGAAGGGACATAGCAGGCCTCTAGTGATAAAATAAAATTTACCAAGATCAAACAATGATGTTGTGTTCTGCCTCTTGCCTGTTTCAGGATATGGAGAATCAGATCCAATTTCCTAGTCTGGCATCTCCAGCATGGCAGTAATTTAGAAACACAAAGAACTAATGGTCAAACCCTTGTCATACCAGTCAAGGAGATTGTGCAACCAGCATTTGCTTATCTTTTTAATTGTTTTTCTTCTTTCCAGTAATACTGGAGTTTATCCAATGCCAAAAATGGTTTTGACCCACTTAAAGGTGTTTGGGCTGAAAAACCTGACATTTTGTGTTTAGGGTAAGAACTACTGTAATGGTACTGTTAGGGCACAACTGAGTCAGACTTCCAGAGTATTAAGCTGCACAACCCTATGGAATAGAAACCTGTAGTTTATGATAAATGTCTCAGGAAGAGAAGGAATTTTTCTTCTTAAAAACAGTAAAACCATTTCATTTTTCAAATTAGGAAGAGCCAAAATTACTAATGTCCTCTCATTCTATAGTGCTGGTCTTTCCCGCTCTCTTCTTCAGAGTGCAATGTAAAAGGAGATGAAAGTGGAATACAGGGGCAAAGGCAAGAAATATTAAATGTATAAACATTCAGGTTATTTTTCGTGTTTTATTTTAAAACCCATAAATACTCACAGAATTTAAACTTCCTGTTGCAAATTGTTGTTTTATTAATAGATCTGGGTATTTCAGAAGGTGAATGAAGCTTAGAGAATGAGGAGACAATTAAAAAAGATGAAAGCTAGAGTTCTAGTCTTGCCTAACAATTTCAAGGGGGAAAAAATCCACTGTAATTATGGAATGTCAAGTTGTAGAAGATTATAAGATCATTTTTTTCCCTTCACAATTTACTGTCAACAAATATATAGGGAATGGTGAACATCCTGAAAAGACCAGACTTGAATAAGAAGCTAGCACCATGACAAGGTTGACTAACACTGCTAATAAATATGAGACCTTGGCTATTGGGACTGTGATTTGGGGTGTTTTCCCCATGCCGCTGGGACATGAGACCAGTGCTGTGTGGCTGCCCACCTCTGGGCATTGTCCATGTGGCCACCTGGCCCATGCGTGGTCCTCAGCTCGCCCAGTGGTGCTGTTGGATAGCAGTATCTGTGCTGACTCTGCTCTGGCGGATGGAGGTCTGCAGGGTACTACACCTATGTGTAGCAGGATGAGAGCTGGCAGCCCATGCTGCTGATGTTTTAAAGCTACCTAGGGTTTTTTTTCAATAGATTTGCCCATTTAAGCTATGAAAAATACAATTTCTGCATGTTTGACTGCTACTTTATGAGGCCATCAATTTTTAAGAGGGTTTTATGGAGTCTTGATCTGGGCAAATGTGGTTATTAGATAACTTCTATTTAGTTTTAAAAAGAAAATAAAAGCTACAAATAAAGTAATAAAAATGGGCAATGATAAAACCCTGTAAGGATTATGTCTGTGAGAAGGGAAGATCTAAGTTCAGTTTTGACTGATAGGAAGAGAGGGAACTGTAGATCTCTAACATGAATCATTGTCCCTGGCTCATCATAAAGTTTAATTTACAAATAGTTTGGCCTCAGATTACTGGAAATAACTTCTTGTTCTACTCTAGATAGTGTTGATGAGACAGCTGTAGATTTAAGGATCATCAAAGAATTCTTATTGGCAAAATTATGCACTTACCTTTAATCACATATTTAATTCTTATTGAAGCTAATGGGGTTTCAAAATGTTCTTCAGTCTTCTTCTTTTCAATGGAACTTTAACATTTTCTTCAACTGTAAATTTTCTTAAATATTTCTCTTAACTGTGGACTTTCCCATCTTCCTGCTCTGCAGGATCAGCCTCTAGGTCATTCCCTGTGGCAGACTCCAGCCTCCCAGGTACTGGCAGCAGAGAGAGCTAGGATTTGAACGGGGAGTGTGATGAAGCTTTACTCTGTGATGGGAGAAACACTGCATGGTACCATTGGGGTTAGTGTGTCTGCAAATGGAAGAAGGTCTGGAGCCTCCCTGGTACATCACTTTCTGAATCACTGCTCACACAGTACAGGTAACAAGTGCTGCATCTTGTTTTTTCTGCTGCAGATACTATTAAAGTTTTCCCCCCCTGCTTTTCTACAGATTTGGACAGAGGGAGGATGGTTTCCATAACTATTATGCTGCTACAAGTGCCATTTATGAAGAAGTATTAGTTAGGATCTGATAGATGCTTTTCAGTTGACATACCCTTTTGGTATTACAGGTCAAATGACATTCCAGGAGCATTAATGTCACTGGGGGTCCCTGGTGACTGAAACTTCAAAATGTTCAGCTTCTCTGTTTATTTAGTGACAGAAAATGTGGAATGCTTTTGCCAAATTATTTGGAAGAGACTTAATGGTGAGTAATCTGAGTTTTTTGTCTGTTTATTTCATTCCCTGTGAAATTCAGTAGTGCTACCTGAATTCATGTGTGGTGTACTTCTAGCCACAGAGTAAGAATAATAAATGATTCTCTAGTGAAAATATCTGACTATATTGAATATAAGGCCAAGATGGAGAGCCATGGGATATTCTAAGAGAAACATGGGTAAATAGATTTTATCTACTTCAATGTGGAGCAATAAATTTATTACTTATTTATTGCTACTGATCAAATAAGCAAGATTACCCAAGCTTTTATTTACCAAACAACCAGTTTGTCTTCTTTTTTTAAAGAGTTATAACTACATCCCTAGCAGGAAAGAACATAGATTAATTTTATTTTTCATTGCTACCAGGTAGAAATGCCCTAATTTGGTTTCTTTCAATTTGGAAAGGAAGAAACATAATACTAACAGCTCTTAATTGATACATTGCTTAAACATTGGAAGGAACCATAGCTATAATCTTAACTTACTAAAAAAGTCCAATAGCTAGAGTTATGCCATGTTTAAGTTTACAGAGTCATAAAGGGATGAACCCAACACTAGCTACATTGCCCAAAATAGTTTTGCTAAGCAGTGCTGCTATTTTATTTGAAATTAAAAAGAAAGGTTTTGTTATTCAAAGTTTTGTCAAGACTGTGAATATAGCAGCTCTCAGTAAATCTCAAATTGCTTTATGAGTGCAGCTAAATATCATAACGCATGTCCCATGTCTATCCAGGCACAAGCATCTCTGTCTGTCCTATGATCTTTATGCTGCACTAGACTGTCCATCTGGACTCACAGTGCTGTTGCAGCTACCAGATATTCCTGTTACCTTGATTCACAAAAGTCCTATTAGCACAGAGAAACATTGCACCAAGGCCAGCCCGTAACTGAACATACCACCTACAGAACTGGCTCTCCTTGATCTCTGCTGGTACCAGACTTCCTTGGTGCTGGTAGAAGAAACTCAGGGTCTTGGAGGGTTTGTTCTTCATGAGTTTTCCTCAGGACGTGTCGGTACTTCTATGTGGTCACTGCTCACTTTGCAAACATAGTCATCCCCCTGAAAGTGCAAGAATCAGAGACCTGTGGGATCCCTCTCTCATATTCAGGGACCCCACCTGTTACCACTCCTTAAAGTATACCCAGGCCTGGGCCAGTCAGAGCTGACCAGTTCCAGGAACACAGCCCTGAGCACGTCACTTGGGTTTATGTGCAGGGTAAGCATAGGATGGCTGAGAGTCCTCTCCTCGGGGGAGCAAGTCAGGAGACAAATTCTGCTCATTATTTCTGGCAAAAGCCAAAATCTGCTGTTGTTATTCGGTTCCTAAAATAACTGTTCTTTTCTCCCACAGAGGCTTAGGTGAAGAAGTTGTCCTCCATGCTGCAGAGAGGAGCCTCCCTGCAAGCTCCATGCCCCAGGGTGGTGCTGAAGTCACACCAGATGCTCATGACAAAAGCCTGTTTGTTGAGCAACTCTAGAACAGCCTGAAGTGGATCATTTAACAAGAAAATAGGGCAGGCCTTAGGCTTAGCACATTTCCAGGTTTGGATCTCTGAAGAAACCTCCCAGGCTGCAGGGAGAGCCACACTTCACTCCAGCCTGCCCAGTCAGCCCGTATGAAGTATGGGTGAGCTCTGCCCAGGCATCCACGCCCCTCAGCTGCCTCCAGCAGCACCACAGGGTCCTCTGGGGAAACCAGGACCTGTTGCCTCTCCTGAAGGGTCTTCAAGGCCCATCCTGTCTTCTTCCCTTATCCAGCAGGTGCTTTAAGCCCTCAATTAAATGGAGCATATAGGGGGATGCCATCCTTCAGGCAGCCTGTAGCAAAGGCTCTGCTTTTTGTTTCAGCAGTGCATATAGAGCCAAAAAACAAAGATTCATGCGAAACCTGTTCCTTGACATCTCCTCTGTCCTCTCCATCTCCTCTATGTGTCCTTGCTTTCCTGGACAAGACAGATTGCCTGAGAAAACTCCCTGGCTCCTAGAAATGCCAATGTCATGGTTGCACTTAGAAGACGAAGATTTTACCATGACTAGGACCCTTGCCAAAAGCCAGTAGAGAAAGAAGAGGGTGGTGAGGATAAGGATTTGGTAGCAGATGGCACATACACTGGTGCAGTGGAGTGGGACAGTGTGGCATGTATAACTCAGTATTTTGTATCCAGGTAAAAAACACAGATGTTAGAGTTGTCCCTATCTGAGTATTCCTGCATCTGGGCTGCGAGTAGGGCTGATGTCTGTTACCAGTGGCCAGCTGGCTAGAATAAACTCCAATGACTTTTATTTCCTTTTTGAACTGGGGGTAGGAAGGAAAAGAGAACAGAGAGCTGCCTGGGAACAAAATCAGAGTCATGCATTTGTGGGATGCCAGCCAGTGAGGTACAGTGTTATTGCCTTGAGCCTTCAGAAGGCTTGAGCCTTAAGAAGAGCATGTTGGCTCAGCTCTGGTGAGCAGGACATCTCCTCACAGCTGTTCTGCAGCTGCATGTGGCAGGGAAGTGGGACTCTCTGCTGTCACGCAGACCGTACGAATAGGCTCAGCATGTGTGTGGGCAGTGACAGTGCTGGGGTGCAGACGCAGACTGGCCAGGCTGTGCTGGTCTGTGGATCCTTCAGTGGACTTGGGCTTCTGTCACTCTTTAAGCCTGAAGGGTGAGCAGACCAACTCAGAGGGTGGAGGACTAGATGCCTTCAAGGGGTTTGCCCAATTAGCTAGGTAGAATGCTCATTTTCCTGACTCCAGGTGGCTAGATGCAGTCAGAAGTTGCAGAAGTTATCCTTGAAAGAGGAGAAACAGTCTAGGAGATCATATCAACTTTGTCCTCTCACCTTGGCCCTGTGCTTGCATACTTGCTTGTATTCTTTGCCATCTTTTACCTTGTCTGCCATATAAATTCTGATTTAGCGGTAGACTAAACATCTAAAATACAGTAACTAGGAAGCTACCAAAAAAGAAAAAAAGATAAAATCTTGTTTAAGAACAGGAAACAGAATTCCAAGAAAAAGTCCTTGAAGGCAAAAGTAGTTCAGGTCTGACCAGAGATCTGTAATGTTCAACATATTCATAGACAATCATAATTCA
The DNA here is from genome assembly GCF_000695765.1 of Mesitornis unicolor. Classification (NCBI taxonomy): domain Eukaryota; kingdom Metazoa; phylum Chordata; class Aves; order Mesitornithiformes; family Mesitornithidae; genus Mesitornis; species Mesitornis unicolor. The sequence continues at coordinate 14,647 of NW_010159930.1, forward strand.
ATCAGTCAGTGGTAAAGAAAGATTGTGGATGACCCTACTTTGTTTTGGGTAGTAAGACTGTTTGTGGGATGCAGGATGACTTCACAGGACCGAGTGAGCTGACAGCAAAATGGCAGATGAAATTCAGTGTATGCACACGTAAAGTAAGGTGGTGGTTCTTTCCACTGTGAGATGTGGCTCTAAATTCATACCAAAAGAAGTAAATGTTGTAAGGGGAGCTGGAACAATTTCATAGAGGAGCTATTAAGTGCATAGAAGCTACATCTAGCCCTGAAAGTCCCCAAGCTGGAAATAATTGATGTGTGGCCAAGCATTAGAGGTATGCATTGCACATACCTGTCCTGTTCTTACTCTTTCCTGAGCAGTCTTTTATGACTACTTTTGGCAAGTGCACAAGGAGCTAGATGGACTGTTACACAGCAAACATTATACAAAATAAACCATGAGCATGAGTAGCATAGTGCTTACTGTTCCTTCCTATCTTCCTGCCTTCCTTCACTCCTCCTTAATGCAAGAATTGTGTAAAAAAGCTGAAGGTTAAAAAGACCTTTAAATTTTTCAGCAGCTCTTATTTGGAGGAGGGAAGAAAACAAATACTGCATGATCAGAGAAGGTAGATGTTCCCAAAAGTGAACTTTTAGTTTCCTACGATGCTCACTTAGCATCCACTGGATGCAGACACAGGCAATAGGGTACAGGGTTACATTCACTGAAAGACAAAAGGAAACCCAGGCAGAGAACAAATTATTCCCTGCTAGTAGGATGATTCAGGGTTTTATTTTATACAAATGGCAACATTGTTGCAATTGTGATAGTCCTAGGATACAGATACAGAAATTTTTGAAGAAGTAATAATACCTTTTGTTAGGCTGACTGCAGCAAAACCCTTTGGGCAGTGCTAAAGCACAGGCACCATGGCCTTGGGCACAACAGCCCTTCCTCTGGGCTTGGACAGACGCCTCTGTCTGGGACACATAGGCCTTTCTTTACGCTGAATCAGGAGCTTTTCCCTGTGATGGGCTTCTGTGCCTGAAAGCTTGCTTGTTTTCTGCAGCTTTACCAGCTGGTCTAAGACAGGAGATCATGCCTCACTTAACTTGCTTGTATCTCTTAGGGATCTCGTAGATGATGTGCCAGGAGATTGTGCACAAGAGCTTTCAGCACTGGTTTTGGGTACTGCAGGACTATTTAGTTTTTTTCCTGGAAACATCTGTGCACAGTTTACCCTAAGGATTTATGATGGGGACTTCATAAAAATAAAGAATAGGGAACCTCGGATGAGAAACTGTCAGCAAAAAATGCTGATATATTCAATAGTCACTCATAGATATTAAGCCTTCTCTTTAGACAGAGCCCTGATCAGCGCGGGCTCAGGGCAGCCAGCGTGTGTCTTTCAGAGCCCTTCAGGATGAGTGATCTGTGGGCTTCATCTACACTGCTGGCTGCCTCAGGAAGTGGGGAGATGGTGTAAGAGGTGGGCAAGGAGCCACAGCTTATCATGTCTGCAGTTGTCTGAAGTTTACTCTTTCAAGCAGTATAAGCATAGCCAGGACAGCCCCACATTTACAAAACCGTTTTGCAAACTGAGAAATGCAGGCAGGGAGGAATTAAGGGATTTATCCACTATGAAGTAGAAAGGCAAGTCACAACTTGAAACAGCTCCAACATCCTCAGTTATGTCCAGGACCAAATACTAATGAAAAATCTGTATCCTTGACTGTCTTGTGGTGTGTTTGATTGTCTTAATCATACTCTATGATCACTTGGCCTCACTGAAACTGCAGCTTAACAGAGTTGTGCTCATAGTCATCATGCTGTCAGGGATGACAGCTTTGGCTGCCTGTTTTTCTGTTTCCCATTGAATCACTTCGATGTGGATCTCCCACATCTTGAGTGAGCTATCTAATAAGTCACCTACTGTGTAAAAGCTGGATACAGTTCCTCCTTCCACTGTATTTTTTAATGAAAACAGCCATGGCATCTGCTTTAGTCAAGTTTTCAGGGGTATAGCTTGTCTCATCTCATAATAGGGCTTGGGAGGAAAACAATATCCAAAATTTACCTAGGTTACCAAAAAAATATGTAGGGAATTTTTAACTTCAAACAAAGTTTGATTTAGCCCTGACAGATGTATTAAAGTAGGAAAATTATCTTTCTTTTTTATCTCTAAACTCCACGTCTGTACTGGACAAATGTGAAATTATCCTTATTGCTCTCCGATTCCCATCTTTCAAGCTCACCTATCTCATCAGTTCTAGGAGCCTGTTTTCCACTTGTCTGCCTTTTCTGCACTCACCGACACTTACATCACCCTGATATCATAATCCTCAAAGGTGTTTATGTCACACAAGGCAGTCAAGGATCTTTGTGAGATACATTTCTGCAGTTGGAACATACAGGTAAGATTTAGAACATTCATTGATGTTAAAGTCCGTATTTATTGGCTATATATAATTCAAAAGTATTTAGAAACATTTTTTTAAAAAAGACTGACATTAAAGTTCAAGCTATTTTGTCATTGTTTCTGTCATTCTTTAGCCGTCATGTGTTCAGCTTTGGAAGGCTCCTTTAGTGAAAGTCAATCTGGTCCTACAGCCCCCTCTCCTGTGCATTTTTCATCAGTGCAAGAAATTCAGCAATTCGGTCAGTTCTAGAACATTTGTTTCTTGTATACTTGTGTAAAGACTTAAAAGTTTGCTCATTATTACAGGTTTGAACAGTTCATAGCTAGTAGTGAATTTACAGTCATTACACCTTAGTGTGTTAGGGGAGTACTGTTAAAGTAAGCAGCTAAAAAAGGAGGCAGAAGCAGCTACATTTTTAAAAAACTTAGGAAGATACAGACCAGCACCTGCTGGGTTATTCAGAACTGCCTGAGCAGGCTAAGTATATAGTTCGTAAAGGGAGTTTATTAGAACCTGTTTATGCTTATTTGTCTGTCTACTAAATACCAGCCTTCACCCCAGGGCTTCCAAACAGCTTTGAAAGCCTGCTGGAGAAGAGCTGCATGTCCAGGCTCCGGTGGAAGCATTAAACTAGTTGAGAGCAGGATTTCATTTTTCAGTGCCACTCCAAGGTCAATCAGGACTTGCCTGGTAGAATCAGAGTTTAAGCCAGGGATTTAATCAGGAAACTATCATTCCTTGGGGAAAAGCTGAAGCTAATTTTATAGCTGCATTTGCTGTGCTCATGGCTTTCCCTCAAAAGTAACTTCTGCCAGGGAGCCTGACCTCTGTCACACACAGCTCAGTCAATACCGTCACTGTGGCTTCCTTCACCCAGGCAGCGCAATAGGCAGCACAACAGTGGAAAACTCCTGGACAGCTCATAACCAGTGGAGTCTTTCATTCCCTGGCTGAAGCTTCTCATATGTACCAAATTCATCCCAATTTACTGCGTTATTTATTCTCCGATTGTTTTAATGGGATGCATCCGTGTGTGACATATAGATATATACCACAGAGCTGGTGCCATGTGCCTTCTCAGATCTGGAGCTGACCCAGCTTGCAATATATGGTTCACAACTGTAACTGCTCATGCTGTCATGAATTTGTTTCACATTTCCTGCTGCTGCAGAAGGACAGTCCGTTTCTGCCGAGGCTGCAGCAGCAGATGTGATTGCAAAGAATTGACTTCCATGCTTTGAACAAGGGAAGTCTTGACTTATGTTGAACCTTGGTGTAGGACACCCAAACAGTGATTCCACCATTAGTACACATGGATCTATCTGAGGAGCTGCAAAATGACATTTCAGTTTAGGAAAGTGTAAAAGTAGAGAAAAGCCTTCTTGTGGCCATGAAAAAGTTGTGATTTACTGCCTGTTGTTGGTAACTGGTTAATACCACTTCCGTTGACCTATGCACAGCCCTAAGTGCCAACGAGGACAAACTGTGATCAATGCTAAGAGAGTTTGTTTGCAGCCAACAGCCAGCCTGGCAGCTGGGAGGAAGCTCTTGTGATCTCAAAGCTCCCACTGTGGTGCTACTCCCTGACACTGAGGCATTGTCACTTCTGCTGCTCACAGCCACAGCACAAAAGTGTCCTCAAACTCAGCTTTGCTGGGTAGCTGGCAGGACAGCCAGCCATGAATCTACCAAACCAGGGTCATCCTGCTGCTTCCTCCCAGGCCCAGTCTTCTCCTGTACTGTGCACCCTGGGAATCCCAACTGCAACTTGGAGATGTTCCAATTAGTATTTGGAGTCGAAACTATTTTGGAGAACTTGATTTAAGTAATATTTTTTAAGCAAAAACTGGACATGAACTCTTGAGTTTTCTGGAATGGAGTTCTTTGTTTTCCATCTCATCCATCATCCTCAGGAAACCTCCAAGCTCGGTGCTCTTCTGTATGTCTGCCCTAGTGAAGCTGTATTGATAGATGATCTCCAGTGAGGTTGCAGAGGAAGTACAATGGTTAGTCCCCTTTTACCTTAAAAAAACCCCCAACAAATCAAAAGAGAACACCCTCATTTATTTAGTATTAAAAGGGTGCTCTGGGACACAAAAGGGTGCCCTCTTCTGCCTGCAGCAGCACAAGCGCCCCCCTCCCCCAAAAAACTTCTGGCCCATGTTGTGGAGTGGTAGCATACCAGAGAGAACAACCTAAATCCCTCCTGTTGAAGTTACTCTGCTTCCCATGAAATAGCAAGTGCTTCACAGGAATCAGAAGACAAAGAGAGCACTGTTCTAGCTGAATACTTGCGATAACCCCATGTTTTCCCTTCTTGGCTCCAAGGGCTGCTCACTGACTTCATACTGTGTAACAAGTAGTTGTGAATGACATGAATAGAGAGTGCTCAGAGGAGAGATGGGAACCTAGGGATTCCTGTCAGCATCAATCTCTATCATATTTCTTCTGGTGTTCCTTCCCCTCCTCCCCCAATATTTTCGTCTTTTCTATACTGTGGCTGAAGGAAAAATATATAGGGGACAAATTTCATTTTTTAGTGAAAGAACTGGAATGTGGGGGGCTGGAGATACTAACTTAATGCTTTTAAAAATCACTGCTTGGGAGAAAAGCCATTGGAAAACAAAAAAAACATTGTACTATTTAAATTTTTCTGACCAATTAGACTAATAATTCATGTATATAAAGAAAACAGTATCTCCATACATTTTACATTATGGATATCATAATATTAATTAGCAGGGGGAAAAAGCACATAACATTTGAAATACATTTTTATTTGCCAAATAAGGGTGTTTGTGGATGGTACAATTTTAGGACACCCTCCTGATCTTTACTGAGATCTAGGGGGGGAAGAAAAAAAAGCAAATATGTATTTTTGTCCTTCTTAGTTTTCATTTTCTTATGAGTCATTACTTTCTTCTTTCTAGTGCTTCTCATGAGAGTCCACATAAGCTGTATATAATATTATCTTAGCTTATTTATGGATGCATTAAGTATCTTTTAAAGTTCAGTGCATTCTCTTCCCTCCAAGCTACTCAAGCCCTTTTATTACTTTGTTCTTCTGAATCACTGACAATATTTTACTCTACTCTGATCATTATACAAAAGTAGCTATTATATGGAAAAAGAGATATAAGGAAACACTTTCTCTTATTTTCCTGGAATGAAAGCCTCATTAAGCAGACTAATTCTGCCTTGGCAACTGCTTATTTTGACCATGGTCTGGAAATATATAACATTGTGTGTAGCACATCACTAAAACTTGGAGCCAGGATTTTGTTCTGTATGATCTCAGTGGGATGTCAATCTCAATGGGACATTCATACCTGCTGAGAGTTTCTAATGTGTTTCAAAGACAGAAGCAGAGTTAAAAGCAGAGAAGAGAAGAATCTATCTGTTGTATTTTATCACTGCACACAATTGGATTGAGTGAGAATATGCTAGCCATGAATAGATAAAGGTTTTCAATTAGTAGAAAAGGCCTAACTGTGTGAGTGGGAAGGTTCAGAGACAGCATGTTTTAAGGAGTTTGATAACTGTTCAACCCTTTGGGTTAGTGGAGGACTAGGAAAGCTCATCCACTTCTGTGTTCCCACTCTGCAGATGCTCAGTGCTGCTATTGCCAAGTTTCTGCTGTCTTTGTGCCCTTGTCTGGCTTCCTCTGCCTCCACCCTGTTTTTCTACATGGGTGTAGATACAGCAGCGGCGAGGTTAAACTGTTCTGATATTTCTTGGTCATTCTGAATGCATTCCCTGTTGTCTATCAATATCTTTCTCTCACAGGAGACTTGCGCTGCTCTTGGATCATGCCCTGGACTGCTACCTCCTATGCCTGTGTAGTTACCTGAGAAGTCTAACTTCTGTCATGCCCGCAACACTCTGGGAACAATAACTTTGCTTCAGAAAGAGAAGCTATTGTGTAGTTATTTATTTTACAAAATCACAGACCTTAAATATACAGTTATGTACGCTCACTTGTAGTTTGCAAATTTCACTTCCCAAAGCCTTGAGTCCCTGAAAGCTGCCTTATGAAATGGCAAAGTTGTCTCTTTGCTCTGGAATTTATCACTTGAAATCTAGCCCAGTCCTTTGATCTCTTCACTTAGGTAAAGCCACCACTGCTTAGCTGTCTATAGTCTTCTGCTGTCAATGACTACCTTCACCAACAGTAAACAAACCCTGCGACCTGATGGAGCTGTGAATTGAATAGCTCCTAACATTGTTTTACAGGTGTACACCAGAAATCCCACAGCCTTTATGATTAACTTTCCAAAACTGTTTTTTCATCCTTGTTGATAGCTAAATAAAAACTTTCAGATGGGAAGCAGTGAAGGTATTTGTTGTCTCTGACCAGAGCCAGGGCAGCAATCACGCTGAGGTGTCAAGAAAATAATTAAATGGAGATGTTAAACAGATGACATTGTATTGAGTGACTGGATGGTTTTTGGACACATGAGCTCAGGTTTGGCTCCAGATGAAGGCATCTAAATTCAAATATCCACACATGAGCTTGATGTCTAAACTTCCACTATTGTCATAGGTGTTTAGAGTATCATTCAACACACCAAACACAGGTGTCTCATTTGGGGCAAAGGATCAACCGAAAAACTCCATGGATGGTATTGTTTAGTGACTTGACTCAGATGTCTGAGCACAGGAGTCTCATGTCACTTGAGATGTGTGCAGTGGTTTGGCAGATATGGCATACCAGCTGCAGGAATCCATGCCCTTCTGGAAGGGCAGCTGGCGGCCAGTGGGGCACTCCTGGGCATATTATTTGATCCTGTGCATGAATGTTTCAGCTAAAGTACTGAACCATTGAATTCCACCAATAGCTAGCTCACACGTGGAGGCTTAAATAGGTTTCCTAATCTGGAACTGGTTCATACCCGTAATGTTTCTTTCCCGGCTATGAGAATACTTGGTCAGAAGCCAAGTGCGGTTTTCTCCTGTATGGACTGGGAAAACCCTCCTGCCATCCAGCATAGATCCGGAGGGTTACTGACCCCTAGATGCTGAGCACAAGGGAGAAATGCTACCAGGAATCGGGTGGATACCAAGCCTGTATGAAGGCATCGGGTGAGCACAAGGACAGCTCCTGCCTCTTGCAGCTCCCAAGCGATCTTCTGAATCTGGGAAGAGGAACAGACATAAAGCCCAAACTCAGCAGAAGTGCTGTGGAGGCTCTTCAACCAGTTTCCCCCCTCCTATGCTGTCTAGCTGAAGGTCACTGCATCCCTACATTTTGTAACAAATGTCGTCAACTTTTTCATCAATAGATGGCACTAGGCAGTTAGCAAGAACCACCTCTGTTTATGGCATTTTTGATCTGTAAGTAGACTATCTGTTTCAGTACTCAGTGCCATGTACTTTATATGGCTTAAGATCATATTTTTACAGATTCTACCACTCTTTCAAAGTTTTCTTAGTTATAAAGGACAAAAGACATAACAAGAAGCTGGCAGTTCTAACAAAGAGCCTCAGTAATGGAAGGCTCTTAATTAAGATTGTACACATGGCCTGCAATTATAGCCATCTCTGTGAAAATTCTGACCCAATCTTGATTTGTTTGAATTTTATTTATATCCATAATTTCAGATCAAGCTCCTTAACACTATTCTGAGCTGCAAGGAATATTTTGAGGTGATTGACAAGCTACATTTTTCATCTTAACAGTGCATACTGTAAAATACCTTGTGAAGAAGAGGGGGAAAGGAAAGGTGATAGGGAACTTAATGAATTACTGATCCCATGAATAGTGTGAATTCATCACATGTGATCAGGAGGGTGAGCAGACATGATATTCCTAGGTTTCTGAAAAGAGACAGGTATTAAAATTTCACCTGTAATTCTACAGCCTTTTCTGTCAGGTCAAAGTAGTTAATCCCTGTGCAGCATCTCTCATTCACTCAGTAACTGTGTGATTGTTAAAGAAAAGCAAGGGAATAGCTGATAAGATACTATTAGCTTTTGTAAAAAACCCAACAGTTATGGATCAGGATTAGGATTTCTTGATCGGATCATGATAAAGTATATAAAAAACCCCAAAGAAGGTACAATAAGACCAATGGGAGCAGACCCTTCTGTTTGTGTCCGATATGCAAGGTACAAAGTGCTGTTTAATCTGTTTAGCCTGGGTCTGTTAACAGACCCAGCTGTTCTCTCAGCGGACTGCATATACAGCACTCTGTTAATGATCCAGAGCTATTTTATGCACACAAGCTTGTTTTATGTATAAAAAATATTAATGCAAATTTAATTTTACTTTTTCCTCAAACCAGATTAACACATAATAGTAGAAGTGGCTGCTGGTGTTGCATTTTCTGATGAGGCTGTCCCATATGTTTTGCTCTCTAGGGCAGTCTAATCTGAGTGTTGGGGCCTGACTGCATGTCAGATCATGGGCACAATGCTGAGTGCAAAAGAACCTGAAATCAAATAATGAAGAGCTCAGTGGAAGGTGTGAGTTTCACTCTTCTTTTTTTTGCCTACTATTTTAGTAAGACAAGGCACCTTGGTCTGTCTAAATGCATGCAGTGCTGGGCTGAGAGATAACTCTTCCTTGTCCCAGCTGTTCCTCTCCACGGTATGTGCTAGGGACTGTTCCTGCCTTATGAGTTAACACTGATGACCTTCCAGTGCTGCTATGAGTGATGGAGATCAAAAAAGCATCAGGAGGTGCCTTTTTTTGCTTCTACTTGCTGGGTCTGGCTCCTCTCCTTGCATAAAAGAGCTACAGGCAACAAGCAGCCTTAGTTCGGAAGGAATATACTTTGCCACAGTCATTAACTGCTTTTAAAAATAGAATCACTGCATTCATGAGTAAAGGAAAAGCTGTAGATGATCTAAGTTTGGATTGCACTCCTGCCTTTAATTATGGTGTCGCACAAAATTGTAATCTTAAAATTAATTCAAATTGAGTTGGAAAGGGAAACGTGTCATGCAGATTGAAAGCTGACTGCAACTCCGTAAACAAAGGGTGATAGTAAATATAGATGTACTCCATTCAAAGCCAAGGCTTGTTTTAATTCTGAGGACTGATACCATTGAACAACTTAGTGGATAAGCTAAAGTGTGGAGCAAACGGTATGATCGTCTCTTGGCTGAAATTCAGGCCCAGAACAGAGTCTCTAGGGTTAAAACATGAGGTTGCTACACAGCCTGAACTGTAGGTGGGGGCTGGAAACAACTCATCTGCTCTGCAATGGGGAGTTTTTAGGGGAGTTTTTATCTTCCTTGCAGCAATGAGTTACATTGATAGTATACATGCTGCTGAGATATGTAGATACTGCAATAAATACAGACACCCAGGAAGACAAAGAAAAAATGCAAACAGTAATAACAGCCTGACCCCAAATCTCATAAAAATAAAGGATATTATCATAAGATTTGGTGTTTTTTTAAGTTTTGTTTGGGGTTTTTTTGTTATGTTTTGTTTTGGGGTTTTTTTAAATGCTTTCATGTAATAAGGCTAGGAAAACAACAATATGTGATTCAGTAATATTCATAGTAAGACATCGGGGAAGCGGTGGGTGCAAATTAAAGCATGTTCAGTAGGACACAGGAATGTAGCCACAGCTGAAAGACACCCATAGATGATGGCAGACAGCAAAACTGTACTCCTCTCAGGGTCTCACAGGTTCAGACTATGTATATGACAGTGCAGTTGTGAAACAAATAATTTTATAAAATGATCAAGGTGTATTTTAGGCAAAATATCCCATATTTCAATACAGTCATTTTTTTAAATGTCTAAAACATTCAGGCTTTTTATGAAGTGACTGATTTTATTGTTAGTCAGGTTGTTCATCCTGGTGCTCTGAGCATCTTGTGGTGCTATTGCTATGTGGAGTCAAATCATCATTGGGAAATAGTGTCCTCAACAATTTTTTACTGAAATAAAGATACAAAGTAAAATTCTGACAATATGCAAAACTTGCATAATGTATTTTGCAGCGTCTGCTTACCACCCTTATATCACAGTGTCTCCAGCTGTATCCTTCAGGCACCATGTAATGTCTAAAAATGTCATGGGGGCTCATCAAGTTGTTCTGTGAGCACTGATGAAACCTGTTTTCAGTGTCTGTCTTCATTGCAGATGTCAAATTGAAGGATGATATTAGCCACTCCTTCAAATTCTTTTCAAGGCTACCCAGCTGCCTGTCTTGAAATGTCTCCCACCCAAACCCCACCTTTATAGGACTCGCCTAGAACTGTGATGTCTCCCCCTGTGGCTGGTTTATTTCAAGCAAATTCAAAAGTTTTCACTTAAACACAGACTGCAGAATTGCTTAAGCCTTTTTTTTCCTGAGATATCAGCTACAGATTATCACAAACTGCAAAAATGAGCTATGCACAGGTCTCCAGGAAATTCTGCAGGCAGGCAGGAACTGAGGGAGACAAATTATTTGGAGTACCAGTAGATCACAACTGCACAGCCTTTGTTCAGTTTGCAGCATGGGCAGAGTTTGCTTATGGATGCCTGCAAAACGCCCTGAAAATTCAGAAATCATGCAGAGCCAAGGAGTATGACAGAAGTCTGTTTGGTCAGAGACCTGACTGATTGGCATTACTTAACCTGAGCCACAACATAACATGACAGCCCTTTCCAACTGATTTATGCCAGAGCTCTTTGAACATGAAGTTCTCCAGAGGCTGTATGCTATAGAGTAGTGTTGTATAAAATAACAGAGGAACCATTGCTAGAAAATGTAATATCATGGGACAGAGTATTAGGAGAGACTAATTTCAAAGTATTTTTCAAATTTGGCCACGGGTTGCTGGTGCCAGCACAGAGCTTAGAGGAGCTGCTTCTCCAGAGACTGGTGGTGGGGTGGCACAGAGCCAGCATGCCCTGCTTTCAGCTGTGCTTGTTGTAGATGGATGATTCAGAAAAGCCCTCCCACGATATCCAAAGAGTTTGAATAAATGTAATATCAAACTGATGAACAAGTCTTGAAATGGTGGCCTGTCTCCTCCTGAATATCTCCTAAATAGATTTAGGCTATCTCCTAAATAGATTTAGAGATAAGCACGGTTTCTTTTGTGAATCAAACTCCTTGACACTAAGCAAAGCAATTGTGGTGCGTCTTCTGGGAATTAAATGTATTTACTGCTGATGTTGTTTTTAAAATAGTTGTTTACAGGGTGTGAGATAGTAAGACCGTGTATGATTCATAGCAAATAGCAGCGTATCAGAACTTTAAACTCTCCTTGCATGGTAATTTTCTTCCTGGCTTGGTTGGATGGAAGGAGAATATTTAGCTTTCTGCTGTAAATACACTTTACGATTAGCACACTTAAAACAGAAAATGAGAAATACAGCATAGCAACTTCTGTTGAATTTTATATAAACAGCATTAATCAAGTGCGTACTGTATTGTGTTCTCCTTGCATTTATGTCCCAAATTGACCATTCTCTTCACCCTAGAAAACATTTTCTGTTACAGTCTTTATCCTGTGTTTGAGGTCTTTTAAACGTATATGGTTTGGATTCCATTTCAATGACCTTGATAGACATCTAGGACATTCTGAAATACGTACAACCAGTTACTTCATTATTTAATGCACTGTAACTGCCCAAAAATGAATGAAGGCTTTTGCTGTATTTTCCATGGTCCTGTTAATGCAGAACCTGATTAAACCTGCTAGCATGATGCATACATGGATGGACAGCTACACTGAAATTTTTTTGTGCCTTTATAGAAACCTCTCATGCACAGTGTGACAGCTGTTTTGAGCAGCTTAAACAAGAGAGGCACGTACTAATTTTTTGCAGCTCATTTTTTCTTACCTATTGGAATGAAATACATCCTCTGCACGGGGCAAACGTGCCATATACTCTTTGTAGAGCTATTTAGCTGCTTCCAAGCACGCTTTCTATCCTGAACTCAGATTGACTATGGTCGAGGTGATCTAGGAAGGTCTGGGAGAAGGTATCTGTACCTGCTTCATGGACAGTGGGATCATCAAGTGACCAGAAAAGTAGTGGTGGAGAAACTAGTGTAGATACCCTAAGCCTACAAGTATACAAACTCTATTTTATGTATTATACCAGGAGCTAGAATAGAGACTGTGGATCTATATCCTGTTCCATGCTGAGGATAAATTTCTTAATTTTGCCAAACTTTTAGAAGATCTGTATACTTGGCTGGCTATTGAACAGCACTGAGATGAGAGATGACTTTTACTCTTGACAGACAGCTCATCTCCAACACTTCTATCAATTAAGTCTCTTTCTTCTGCAACATGTACAAAGAGACAAACACATTCACTCATTTTCTGCAGATATTTTCAAAATGCTTTTGTGTAGACATTGTTCTTACCTTGTATCTTGCACTGAGCATCTTTATTCACCTTTTGAGGTGAAAATATTTCCATGAAATCAGAAATTGATTTAACTAAATTTTGCTTCTAAATTTCTACTGCAAATCAGAGCTGAATCTTGTGCTTTTACCCATGAGGATCTTTAACCTAAAGACAGACTTTAAGATCTCCAAAGAACACATCACCATAACAAAGTTCAAGTACTATGGGTTATGCTGGAGCTCAGAATAATGGCAAAATTTATAAAAATGTTGAAATGTGAAATGTTTCATTCTATTTAACTGTTACAATTTGTAGAAGTCCATTCGTCTACTTTTTTCCCCAGTGAAAGAAAAATAAAAGCAGAGACATAGCTTTAAAATTGGCACATAAAACAGTAAAGGGAATACATCGTGGACTATTTTTTCTGCTATTGTAATTCTAAATATTAGAGTAATGAAAAGTATTTAATTTTCATTAAATTAATTTATTTCCATGTTTTTATCTCTTTTCCTCCCCCATCCCAATTATTTTTTTCTTTTTCTAATGCTCTTGTTAAATACTTACAATCCAGCTGTAATCTGTTGCCACAGCATTTGTACAGCTGAAAAGAAAACATTACTGAATTGTCAGCATGTTTTCAACTTCATTAAAGATGACAACCTGGTAATCAGCTGTACAGACTGTATCACCACAGTTACAGGGATATCTGAGCTATTTTCCTGCCATTAAATCATCCTAACAGCAACAAGCATACTCCAGAGTTGAGTTGCTCAGCTCATGCTTTCATTGTTTCCTAATAAGCTGCTTTGAGAGAATTTGGAATTTGCTTTCTTACAGCTCTCTGGAACCACTGTTTCAATTAGTGGTAGTGTCAATGTAGCTGTGATAAGTTTACTGGAGGTGACTGGTTTTGAGGTAAAGTTTGAGCTGCTCTTCCACTGAATTAAAGAACTTAAATTTGCCAGGGGCCGAAAGTTCTGTTATGAAAGAACTGACTTTGCACAATGCTGGTTAAATTTCATCTTCATTTCACTAAATTGTGGTCTTTTGGAAATGTCATGATGCACAGGTAGATAACTTTGATTTTTCTATAATTTCACCAATACAAAGCATAATGCTTCCTTACAGAAGTGTTTTGAAAGAGTGCAGAGACTAAAATAGGCACAAGTGAAAAATCAGTGCAGTCAAGGAGAAGGAAGAAAAAATGGAAAATGACAATAACATAAGGTGATACCTACATAAGACTGAAAAAAACAGTTTAACTTTTTTCCTTAAAAAAAGAAGAATCTAACAAGCCATTCATGAACTGATCTTTAGGACTAGGATGAAAATATTTTAGGTAGCATTTGGTAGAAGAAAAGAAATTACTTGATGCCAAGTTTGAAGATGTCTATACAAAACTTAAGGGTTAAGATGAAAGAAAGTACAAAGGTACTGATGAGAGAAAAATCTAGTCAGAGTTCATCAAGACAAAGCATTGAATCATGGGAAAGGAGACCAATTGTCACACAGAAGCAAAGTGGTATTTTCTATAGGAAAAAGAAAAGAAATAATCTAAAGGTAATGCAATGAGACTTCTTGGAACAACTTAAGAGAGTCAAAGAGATATGCAAAAGAAGTGGTTCTCAGGCATCAGATGAATTTAAATGGGAAAATATGTATAGAAGGAACAAAGTGACAACAGCTGCAGTAGTCAGATGAAACATCTCTAAGAGAAAAAGGAGAGCAATTTCAGACAGGGAAGGAGACAATGAATATATGAGCAGAGGAAGTCAGGAAAGGAGCCAAAGATTATTTCCTGGGTCATAAGAATAATTAATGAAATATATATATATTATAGAAAGCCATATAGCCAGAAACCAGATGTATAAATAAAAAAAAACAACACAACAAAAGCATGAAGGCAACATCCAGGTATGAAAAGCAGTTGAAGGAAAGCATGTGTCAGAGCACAATCACAGGAAGCATGCAGTGTCTGCCAGACCACATCATTCAAAGATAAATGCCCTGAGCAGGGTTTCTTGCCAAACAGTTGATGTTCCAAGACCAGATAAATTTGCAGTTGGCTGGCGGCCTCACATTTTTCTGATCAAAAGTCCCCAGACAAGAAGCATACAAATATGGTATATCAATAGCAAGCATCTGACACATTGTGCACTTGTTGTGCAAAGGCTGTGCATGTACTGGCTGCCCAGATTTGCAGTGCATGTGCAGATCAATCGGACAGCATGTGCCCAGCAGTTTTAATGAACTTTGGTTATGTTGGACTTGCTCTAAGGAGGAAGCAAAGCTACCCTATGTATGGACAGTGACCACTTGTCTAGGATTTCAGGACATCTATCAGTCCAAACTCATCCTCTTCTGGAAGGTGGAAGAGGCAGTAGAGGAGGAAAGCAGTGCCAGTGTTGTCAGATAAGGATATTCATGAAGTACATAATAGCAAAGCATTCTGCACAACATAGGCACAGAGGAAAATACAGTCCAGGAGAACTTAGCAATAGTGCAGCCACTTTAACTTTTGCTGCAAAGCAGTATGAGGAAATGTACTATGTTACCTGCATTGGTCTCCCAGAATAGCAGAACAACTCAGAATGTCAAGTCTAAGACACAACATTCAAATATCAGCAAGGCTGATGAAGTCATGAAGGCATACTAGGGAAATACAGGTTTAGACATAAGCATTTGGGCAAATCTTGATACCTGTGTGAAAGCTATAACAGCAGAGCCATTCCTAAGAACATTTGCCTTAACATCAGGAAGCATGATATCAATTTTACAGTCTATGGGATGCCTATGAACTCATCTTCCAGTAGAAATGATAGAGAAAGCTTTTCTTGAAGTGTTTAAAGGATACCTGATGCCTTCCAGACTCCAGGGACTCAGCTGCCTCCATATACAGTGTGCCTGTGCACACATGCCGTAATGACTGCTATTAGTGATAGGGGACAGCAACGTACGACTGAGAGTAACTGAAAAAGGGGGAAACCTTAATGGTTGAGCTTACCAACACTAGCATGAGATAAGTGAGCATGGGTCTTCTGTAGCTACCAAAACCAAGTATCAAAACTGAGACCGTCTCTGCTGAGCCTGAGTTACTGTGCAGCTCACACTTTTCTCCCTTTTTCTGCTGGACTGTGATCACACAGGACACGACCCTTGGGGCAAGTGTCACAGTTGTCTATTCTTCTTCCCTACAGCCCAGCAACAATCGAACCATCCTGAAGGACATTACTTATGGGCCCTCTTCAGCAATTATAGTCTGCTTCTGGACACCATGTCAGACTGGACAAACGAAAGAGTTGACGTACACTCAGTTTTTTGTCTAGAAGTTGGGTCTTCCAGAATATGCCTTCTGGTATATTCATATAGCATCTGCACAAGTCCAGAAAGGGTGCAGAGAAATATTAGATGGAGTAGGAGTCCTTGCTTTTGACAATCTAGTATATAGAAACACTCAACAAAAACTTAATAGCACTACTCATAAGATGGAGTGCCATCTAAAACTGAATCATAGCAAAATAAAAATTGGTGTTGAGTGAGTTACTTTGATCAGACCTTGAGAAAAACAAAGACCTGTTCAAACAAAGTGAAAACAATAAAGCATTTTTGAAATCTCCAACTTCTTGGTGTAAAAATCAGAATTCATAAAAATCACAATGGTTTACATAGCACAGACTAATGCAGGTGTCTACTATGAACACAGGGACTGTCTCATTTTTAAACAACAATAAAAGACAAAAAAAAGTCACTGGATGTGTTCCAGGATATGTCCCTAGAAATTCAGGTCACAACACTGAAAAGGTAGATATGCTGTAAATAGCGGACAAAGCCATATTTTGCAAGAGACACTTTGGGGGCACAAGGATTGAGAATGTAGAACTATCATAGGAAAATTATACTCAAATAGAAAAGAATTTACCACTGTCACTGGATGTCAGTACATGCTGTGCAGTATAGCTGAAATAGATTGCAAACCTTAGGGGATATTCTTGAGAAATCTTAAGCTTCTGCACCATCTAGACTTCACACATGATCATAAACCTACAAAGGCATGACTTCAAAGTGAAATACAAGCCCAGAAGAGAAATTCCTGTAGCAATATGTACTCGTGTCTGCAAAAAAAGGAGCAGAAATTCTGAGGAAAAATAGAAAGCATCAATGTGATGAATCTTTTAAAAGAATAGGTCAGGATGGCTTGCCCAACAGCAAGTTCTCCCGGCCTATCAGGACTTCTGGAGTGTAAAAAACCAAAGTTAACCCGGAAAATGAAAGCAAAGAAAGCAGTGACACTGAAGAAAACGCCTTCCAGGCATCTGAAAAGATTTATGAACCTGACAATGATGTTATGGGAAGTCTGAGGATCAAACATACTTCACCAGTTCCAAATGTGTGTGAAAGACTACACATAGTTAGGACACACTGATGTTTTGTATCTTTTTCTTTCGTATGGCAATAAAATGTGTATGGCAACATTTGACATATTTGAATAAGCTAATCTACATTAATGAATTAAAAGATACTTCCAATATGGATATTACCAGAGGCAGAAGCAGAGGCTTTTATACCAACAGATGATGTACTTTAGAGAGCCCACGAGTAATGGATAACTGATCTAGAGGATACCTTGACCCTGATGCTAGATTATTACTACAAAAATATTTTTGAAGTAGCTATGATAGAAAATGCATCGCTGATCTCTGAACTGGGTGAAACAAAGGCAATGTTCACCAGCTAAAGCAGCATAACAATGGCATGTTTTAAAAATTTCAGAGCACCATTTAGGTGCAGCCGCACACAGAGGAGCAGAGGCAGAGCCAGACATTGACACTGCCTACCACGCCCAGGGGCTGGCTGAAGGGCTCACAAATCAGCAAGTGGATTGTGATACAAGGTGGTCGAGAGTGCTGCTACTTTGTTTATTAAGCTCCTAAAATGCACTGAGTCAAACATTTCCCCTTCACAGGCTCTAGCGAGCAGAAAGAGCAAAGCTGTGAAAAGAGTGTCCTTTCCTTTACAAAACCTCATGTCAGGGTGAAATAAATCAGCTGGAAAAAAATAGATATACTATTCATTATAAAAATGCCAGTATACTAAATCCCTTCCAAAACAGGTTTAAAAGGGCCAGTGCTGCTCCAGTGAGATAACATGTATTGGGTTTTCTGTGAGGGTTTTTTAGTTGTGTCTTTGGTAACAGGGGAAGGGCCATGGAGACGGCCCTTTAAGAACCTACCTGAAAGCTCCCCCTTTTCCTTTGTCTGTCCCATCTCTGACCAGGGCCAAGCCAATCAGCTCCCCTGCTAATTCATGTATTTAAGGGGGCTGCAGAGCATGCCTCCCTCTCTCTCTGGCACCGGCCCTGACCAGCGCAGCCCCAGGTGCGGGTGGCACGGCCCCAGGTGCAGGTGGCGCAGCCCCGGCCTTGCCTGGCTGCGCTTGGCCAGCACTGACAGCAACTTAAGCTTAATCACAGAATCACAGAATCACAGAA
>NW_010159931.1:0-6592 GCF_000695765.1 Mesitornis unicolor
TATTCCTCCTTCCTTCCTACCTTTTTTTTTTGCAAGTGCTCAAAGTAATGAGTGTAATGAGTAAAGCAGTGGCTCCCACATGGGAGGGGAAACTCCAGAGACCTCTCTTCTGTTCTTGGGGTTAGTGGTGGCCTGACTTTAGGGCATGAGATTTCACCTCTCCCTGACTTATTTTCCCTGTCTGGGGATAATGATACAGACCTCAGATGAGATGTATATGCAAAATGTATATCATTCCTACTAAGCTACTTCCGCTCCTGGTAAACCTTAGAGATGGCTGAGGAAATCCTGGACCTATAGAAGGCCAAGGGCAAAACTCTTACTGATTTCCATAGTGCTACAATTTCCCATGTGGCCATTCAAATACCTTAGAAAAAATCAGATCCAAAAAGCCAAATCTAGCAGCCTTGACCAATCTGGATTCTCCACCCTGTTGCCCCAGCACTGGGTGAGCAAGGTAGTGTCAGGCTTTGGTGACACGTGTGGTATAGGATTTGTTGTTCACAAGTGGGATCCTCTTTACCAAGCTCACCCCTCCCTACAGCTCAACTAATTTCTCTGTGTTATAGGGTGGTTTTAGGAAGGTGCGGAGTTCAAGGGTCTGCTAAAGCCAATGCTCCTGGGGATTTATCATGGTCTGTGCTTTGTTGTGCAGGAGAGGCACATATTATAGCCTGTAATCTCTCCTAAGGCAACTGTCTCCTTGAAGTCAGCTGCAAGATCTGGCAGTTAGTTATCACTTATAAAGATCTTTAAAGCTTTCTTGCAAAACAAAAGATATATTTCTAGCTTGAGCAATAAGGGATCTGGGGAAAGATAGGAGAGGAAAGGTCAAGCAAGAGGAGCTTGTGAAATCACACTGGAGCAGAACTGCAGGCTGTAGTCAGCCAGGAGCTTGTGTTGTGATTGACAAAGCTATTCATGGAAGGGGTTTTGATCAGAGTTGCCATGACAATAGGAAACAACTAAAAATATTCTATGCAATATACCGGCATCAAGCCAAGAAGTCAAGCCAAATCCTACACTGGTTATTCCTGTGAGTTGGTAGCTTTCATAGTAGCATTGCTAAAGGAAAGATTTGGTCCTCTGAAGATTTGGGTATAAAAGGCATAAAACAGGTATAAAATGTAAATTATGATAGAAAATATTTGCACTGTAAAGAATTTGCTACAGAAGGATGTTGGAAATCTTGCAAATACTGCTTACAGCTCTTGCTTAGTGTAATAAGTATACACACAAGACAAAAGAGTCCTCTGATTTTGATGGACAGGTTGGTATGGCTGCTTTCTGAAAGACTGTAATATAACACCCACTCTGCACATCCTCTAGGGTCTAAGGATTGAAATTTCCATCTCTAAAACCTTTACAGAGAGATTTCAAATCCAAAATGAATGTCACTGAATTTCAAGGACCTAGCAAAAATAATTCACTTCTGAAAGCAGTGTTTTCTCAAGATATCAGAGGTGAGAAGAAAACCTTGTGTTGCCATTTTTTGGAATGAATAATGATGTGAGGATGGGATATTTTTTTTTCATTTGATACATCTCTGAGTACAGGATCCCCAGAGCTTACAACATGGACCAGAAACTGTGTCCTCTGCTGGGTTTGTCTTGCAGAACTGACCATGCTGTTAGCCCAGAGAAAGTAAGTTATGCTATTGAGCCATATGCTTTCATGTTATTTTCTGCAGAGAATAAAACTAACTGTGATTAGCTATTGCCACTTAAGTTTTAGCAGAGTGACACCTCTCAAATGCCAAGATATACCCAAATAAGCCCACAGCAAATGGTTGTGAATGGACAGGCAACTGCACAGCAGTCACGGTGAGAGTCAAATAACAGCAGTGGAGTGTGGGGTGGGATTTCAGGTCTGCTCTGCCACTGCTTCTAGAGAAGTGAACGCCTTTTCTGAGGACCTTTCAGCAGGTCATAGCTCATTGACTTACACATCTTCCCTGCAGAGCAGATATGTATGAAATGTGTACCCTGCTGGAACATCTGATACACAGCCACCTCCTGGATGGGATGATATAGCAGCTGGTAAACAGGGCATAGCCTTATTAAAACATTTTGTGACTCAGGTACCCTCCCCTTCCTCCTCCCCTGTCTTTTGAGTCAGGCAGAGGCAGGAAGAGGAGACTGGCAATCAGCTGAAGGTCAGTGGCCCCAAGGCTGGGAGAGGAGAGCAGGCATTGGGGCTGGTGAGGACCAAGCTGCAGCAACCCTGCTTGCTCAAGGCTAGGGCTTCCCAGAAACATCGCACCACCCGGCCCTCACTGGAAACTCTACAGAAAAGTCTTCAGCTGAGGGGCAGCCCAGCCCAGTGAGTGTCTGGGAGCAAGGAGGGAGCTGCCTGAAGGGCGTGGGTTGGGTCTTGGGTCCTCTCTGTATTTTGTCCATGCAGTACAGCAGTGTCCTATGAGATACATAACATAACCATGAGAGGTATCATCTCCTGCTTCTCTTCCTGTCTGCTCCCCGTCTAACAGTTCAGCAGCAGAAGGGACAGGCTGGTCTCCAGAGAGAACAATGCTATGTTAATGAGAGCCCTGTTCACTGAAACTGCTGGTCCTTGTACTTTGGCTCTGGTTGTGGTACTGGAGAATGTAGCACAGCATATTGTACTTTGCAGGCTGCATAGATGCCCCTGCTGTGAAAAGCCTTGTGTGTGAACCACAGTGATCAGCATCTCTTGTCTTCAAGGTACTGCAATACTTGTAGGACTGAAATCAGAGCTGAGGAACCTGTTCTTCTTTCCACAAGTCTGTGAATTTCATTAATGACGCTACAGGTTTTACATGTGCCTGCAGAAGAAACCAGCCCCCTTGATTTATTCTGCCCTTGCTTCTTTCTTTTGTAACCCAGATATCTGCATAATACAGAGCAGCAATGCCAAGTGCCGGGTGCCGCTGTTCCTGCTGCGCAGGCTCCGTATGCTGCCTATCTGTGTCAATCCCAGGGAGCTCTGCAGTTGCAGAAGGACAATTTGCAAACTGCATGCGTGTAAATTAGAGGTGACACTCTGCAACTTTAATTCATGGACTGAGCCTGATCCTTGCTCACACCCTACCCATCGCATAACCTTAACACCACGATCAATACAGTCAGATAATTACAACTAGTAGGAAAGCTAAGTGTATGTTTCCAGTTTTTTTCATCAAAACAAAGTCCCAGTGATACATTCCTGCCAAACCTTATACAATTCTCCTTCATTACACTGGAAGCTCTCACAAGCCTAATACTGTATAATACTTTTTACATGAACACTCTCAACCAGAAATTCCCTTTCATCTAAATCTAGCTCATCTATCTTGGTATGAATCTCTAATTCTGCATGTGTAGGGGGGAAACTGTCCCTCTGTTTCCCTGTTAAACCTGGCAAAAAAACTTTAGAGGTTTTACCTTTGGGTTTCACTAGCTAAAAGCTGGTTGAAATAATTTCCCACATTCTCCTGGTCACCCCAAATCTTGTTTCTCAAACACATGTTGTCTTTTTGCTCTTTACATATTTGCTATGCTAGCAGTTGAAGGAAGCTTGTCCTTGCAGTCATTGTGTTAGGAAGAGACACTGGCAAGCAGAAAGCCATGTCACACTGCCCCTGGAAGCACAAGTCAGCTTAGAGACACCTTGATTTTCTGTGTCAGGTGGAGCACTGAGGAAGACACTGTTTCTGACTACAAAACATTGACTCTCAAGACAAAATGACATGGGACCACTCAATGCACGTTGTCAAATGAAACATGAGCATTTTTCCCATTTTCACTTTAAATTACACAGAATCAACAAGGTCCACAAGGCATGGGGCGGGGTGCCTTGATCAGGACCTACACAACAGCTCAGTGATAGATAAATCTCAGCTCTGTGCACCACAGTAGAGCGAGTGGGTGAACCCTATTCCTCTGAATGTAACATCCAGCTCTGACTTCTAGGACGTCTGAAGCTAAACAGCAGTAGTAACCTTGCAGTGGCAAGGAAGCAAAATGACTGCAATCATTAACTGCATTGCCATAAACTCTCTGGTATGAGAAACTTTCAGCTGTGCGCACAGTTGTGAAGAAGACATCGTGAACATGGGCCATAGCACGCACGCACACACACACACACACACACAGAGCATATGTCCACACAGAGAGATCAGTAGATTGCATATGGTGCACTGGCATAATTCATGACTTTTCTTGAAGGCTGTCACAAATCTGAGATGTATTGGGTGAGAAAAGTACTGGGGTAGTCTTTTAATTAGTCCACAGCTCAGCTGTGTTGTAAAATTTACTCTCTGACATTGCATCCAAAATTTAGAAGCTTTTAAATCAAAGGAACATCTCAGACGCTGAGTTTTTGCTAATTGGAGGTGTTAATGATAAAAAGCACAAGCCTGAAAAAGGGACATGTTAAGACAATTATTCACAATATTCAGAACTGCTTCTCAGGCCAATGTGCTACCTTATAAAAATTAATCTGGAAAATATATGGGGCTCCCAGCTGCCACACTCATATCTGTGTATTATCTGCTTGGTGCCACTGGAGGTGATGTGATGGGAAGGCTGCACTTTGCCCATTTGTGGTGAGCTTTTTATATGCTTGTTATATGAGCAGGGTATGGATGCTACTGGGCCTTCAGCTCAAGCACACCCGTACTGGAGAGGAAGATGTCTTGGTGAACACACCCAGGGCTCAGCAACCTTCATGAGCCCTAGACCTAGACCTCAGGAGGACAGGTATGAATTTGGGGTGGTGTATAGATGACTGTGGCTCTTGGCCACATGGGTATTTTGCTTCAATAAGACACACACCAAGCAGTCTCCTGGCTTCTTGGCAGCTGTTGCCAGATGTGATCTACCTTTTGCTAGGATAGGAAGGAGAAAAACATTATCTCCAAAGCTGATTTGAAGAGATACTTTGCGCTTTCTGTAGAAACAACTGTTCTCTGAAAAAAATCTATGTTGTGCAGTTGTTCCTTACTGCAGGGCTGTTATACTGTACTGCTTTTTCATACATCAAAGTGCTACCAAAGTTGATGGCAAAAGCAAAGCCAGACAATCTTTTGTCACTGTCAGGAGCATGGGCCATCATGGGAGAGGTGTAGCAAGTGTGGGTGCTACCTGAAAAGTAATTAATGCAAAAAGAGAGCCAATATGTGTTTGACTGGCAGGCTGTTGTTAGGAAATATTTATAAAAACTTAACCTTTCTTCATTCCCAAAACCAGTTTCTTTTCAGTTATTTTGAAAAGTTTATTTTCAGTTTTGTCCAGCTCTTTTGCAATGAGCATTCCTTTCAAGCCATACGGTTCTTTCATATTGAAATTTTTCATTAGGGAAAAGTCTAAAGGATCATTTCAATCATTGAAAACCCTTTTCCTTCAAAAATATTTTAAAATATTGCTTCAAACAGCCACTAAATAAATGTTTCAGTGTCTGCTATTCAGTGATTTCTAAGCACAACTGTTGAAAGAGTCTTAACTACCACTACAGCAAATTAACCTGGAAAATCCTCTGCTCTTTAGGATAGGTCCCAGGATAAAAGATAAAGTCCAAAGAGAAAAGCATGAACATAAGAGACTGACTTTTGACACGGGGTATACTCTTTTATATTTATTACAAATGTATCCATACTGTAAATAGTAGATTAGAGTTTCCCAAATCAAACAGACACCAAATAGTTCAGAGAGTCTAAGTGGCCACTATGTTTGCTTTGTTCATTTGCATCCTAATCAGCCCCAGATGGAAAGGCTATTCCCCACCGTGCCAAGGGATTTGAGGCAACTGCTCTGCAGATTGTGGCCATCGTGGGCAAATACAGCTTTGTTTGCAAAAAGGAGTGAAACTCCCTTCTTACATTTGATGGTAGCTTTTCTTTGTGGTTAGAAGACTTTTCAACATCACCAAAAAAATTGAAAACAAAGATATTTGGTGGATACTTTTCTGTATTTCCAGTAACCCCTTCCATTTTCAGAAAAGAGTTGCAAGAAAAAACCCACACAAAGATTTGCTATTTCGAGGTGCTCGTTGCAAAGGTCACATTGGCCCTGCTCCTGCAGGTCTGTACGTTCTGGGAAATGCCAGCTGCCTCCAGGGCATCTCAGCCCACCCTGCCTGAAGGTGATGGAGCAGGAGACGGTCACAAGCTCCTGAGACCTCAGCACGTCCAGAAAGCCCAACCTGCATTCCCTGAAACACCCTTGTCTGGGAAGGATTTTGCATCCATGCAGCAGAGGCGTGCAGTTTGGATCCTGTTGGCTGCGGGTAAAAGCCCAGTGGCAGCACAGAGCCTGGGGGAAGCCCATTAGTTAAAAGCTGAGGCACCCAATGCTGTTATCGCTAATGCCTTCAGCACAGGACAGGGCTGCAATCAATTTCATAATAAATCAACCCCATTTTCTAATATGAACCAATTTATCTGCCAGGCTGACTTGCCAAACACTATTAGAGTCTGAGGTCAAACTGTAAAAGACATTTCATGTTTTCAGCTTCTCCTCCTAACTTCGCGTCCCGGAGGCACACTCTGCAGTCACTGGTTTGCAGCTCTTTACCCTCCCTGGAGACTTTGCCTCCAGGAGACTTTCATTTATACATGATGCAGACACAGCCGGAA
>NW_010159931.1:6623-43495 GCF_000695765.1 Mesitornis unicolor
CCAACCACTAACACGACAGCTTTCAGTCTGAAACTATCACCTGTCTTTTGTCACCACTGTACAGTATTTATAGAGACTGGATAAAAAGAATATTTGAAAGGCTTGATTTGCAGCAGAACCAAGAAAATCCTGGTTTACTACAACCAAGCCTATGTTATGATTTTTATCTCTGTTCATTTAGGCTACAGCTCTGGTGGAGACACTCACATTAAAGACTTAGCTATGGTAAACAAGATAGGAGAGAGATTTGAGATTGTTATTTATAGAAAGAATCACACAGATATGATTATAAAAATGATTAATAGGTAACAAATATGTATAAGATTAGTTTAAGGATACACAGAAGAAACAAAAGAATCTCTGCCTTGAATGGTCATTGCACAGCACAGGCTTGTGAAAAATCCATGTATATGTGAGCAAGAAGCTGGGAGCTGCCGGCAGCTGGGAGCCTTGTTTAACCATTCATCTGGTGTTACAGAGCAGCGCAGTCAGCCAGTACCATTTTTAGACGAGCAGAGAATATTGACTATCCCATTCAGAAGAGTTAAGGTGTTGCTGAAAGCAAGAATAATAATAATTGCATCAGTAGTTAGCATCCTGGGTGCATATGCACGTGAGCCTGCATGTAAACAAGGGGTGAGAGGTGTCTTCTAGGAGCGGAGCAGTCAGAGATGGAATAAACAGGCTCAGTCTCAAGAAAAACATGGGGACAGGATAACGTAACTAAAATTGCAGGACAAAAAGACACGGAGTTACCCTGAGACAAATCAGATTCAAGTCAGACATACAGAATAAATTCTCTCACAACACAACAACTACCATGGCAGCAACACAAATGCCACCAGCACCCAGTCTGAACCCAATGGCATCCCTGGCAGCAGCGACACTTGCTCAGCTTTTTCCATACTCGTTTCCTTGTAACTCCATACTTGCACCACTATTTCCATTAAACTGCTGGAAATAAATTCCAGATTGCAGCAGGTCTCTAAGGAAGAGCTTCACAATTTAGAACAACGCCAACAAACCAGTCAACAATTTTCCTATTAAAAAAAAAGGATCACAAGGACTAGTACTTCTTAAAGAGAAGACAATCAAAGCATTTTAAATGAAATCTGGGCAAAGCATAGCTGAACAAAAAGGCCACTCAGTAGAAATTTCAGTGACACAGGTAGTTACTGGAGATGCCAAGGAAAGTGGCTCCTCCTCGCAAAGGAAGTTCCCTCTGGTGCACTAATTTGAAATCTTTTGATTTTGCACTTGCAGCACTTACCTACTGGAAAATAACTCAAAGCATTAACAAGCTCGAATTCTTTTTATTCCTGTATCTCACAAAAAACAAATACCCCTTAATATTCTTCCCTAATGCTATTTTTTTAATGTTTTCCAGGCATAAAAGTAATTAGCACATCTGCAGTAAACAAGATTACTTATGATGGGCTTTTAAACAATTACACACACAAGGAAGGATGTACATTCTTAAACTTTCCCTTCCAAAGAAGCTGGACTTTTTCTATCTTAGATTGTATTTAGCTGATGTACATCTTCAGATGCAAATATGATTTGATACAAAGCCTGCTGGACTCAGTAGAAGGTTTCCACTGACATTCCTCAGCACTTAGCCAAGTCCATACTGCTAATTAAATTCCCTAGATAGTAACAATAAACAACCTTATGAGTGGTGCCGCCCTTGTTTAAATCCAGGTATGTTAATATTAAATTTGGCACTACCTTAGAATTCCTGAAACTTTGATCAAGAGGGCTCTCCATACTTAGCCATGGAGCTCACTACAATGACAGAAAAGCAGCAGGGAAGTGGGAAAAATGCTGAACGTCTGTTACATTTTGAATGGAAGTGCAATGAAAGGGATAGAACAACCACAAACTCACCATGGCCTCACAGATCATAAGTGGTTTGTGCTGATGACTTGGATATCAACAGCCAAGAGGACACAATGTTATTATTCAGAAAATTGATCCATGTGATTTTTGCATAACATTAAAATCAAAAAATTGAAGAAAAAATATTTTGGGTTGTCATGAAGTTGTTGGGTTTTTTTCCAAAATACCCCAAAAGCTCCAAAAGTTAATATTCAGTTGCCTAATGTCTGTTTCATCCCATCTTCAGATTAACCTTTTGAAGGAATTAAAAAATGATTTTTTAAAATTAACTAATTTAAAATACTGCAAAGAAAGAGCGAAATTTTCATGTCTGAATGCTGAAACGGATCATGTAAACTTCAGAAGCTAAATTTCATACACAGCTTCCGTTCATTCAAATTGCATTTTCTGGGGACTTTCTTCTTTTCATCCAAATGTGCCACAGCTCCGTGTCAGCAGAGCAGGACAGGAGCCATGGAGGATGCAGAGAAAGGCTTGGCTGGTGGCTGGAGGTGTCACCCATCTTTCTGAGCTGTGCCTCTGAGCAGAGAGGCTGGTTTCACCCCTGGAGCCACAAGCAGCTCCACTGACTCTTCAGCTGCATTCGTCCCACCTCAGCCTGGCCTGGGTGCAGGGGTTGGGGCATCCATCACCCAGTGACCCGCTGTCCCACTGACTTCCACACAATCCTTGTTTGGGAAGCTGCTTCTTGTGAATAAACGCATCAGGAAACTGCAATAACAGTAAAATACCTGCTATGAAGCTAGTTGTAATTTCTTTCCTGAATAAAATATAAACCTATCTGTAGAAAATGATCCTACAGCCACTTATATTAAACTGTCTGCGAGCACATCCTTTAAAAGCTTTTTATTCTGTTTCTAATTTACAGCATTTGACAAGGAAGAGAATTGAATGTCACCGGTGCTGATTCCAGCACAGCTCAGTCGATTTGCTCTGGCTGAGCACTGGGTCAAGTGCCCAGCAGCCCAGGCGGTATATCCTCTTTTTTCATTAACAGATAGTGTCACTCCACCACCTCTGTGCTCTGTTTTTATCCAGCTACTGAGCTGTGGAAACGAGTAGGTGTCTTTCTCCATTAGCCATTAAGAAGATGTACATGTATTCGAGCAAGAAGTCTTCTCCAGCTACATGACATTTATTCTCCCTTCCCCCAAAATGTTCTCATTTATCCCACAATGTTTTACACACTTTGGGGCTGACAATGCACCAGGAGTGCCTGTGGTCCTTGGTAGTCTGTGGTCCTCTGTGGTCTGACAGCTGGGAAGGACATGATCCCAGTAGGCACCACGTATAACTCTCACTCAGAGCAGCTCACAGCCTCTGACCCCTCAAGCTCCATCAATGGCTTTGGGGACACTTGTAAAAGAGAACAAAGAGAGAGATCATGCTTTCAGTTGGCTTCAATTTACTGCAACTGTAGCTGCAGCTCCACTGGAAACTGGTGTCTGCAATCAATAAAACTCAGAACGCTAGAACCAGCTTTAAATTTAAGGAGAAAAAGCCCAAATCTTGTGAAATCTGGAGTTGAGCCCGTGAGCAGCTGCTGACAAATCCTGACTTTTGCAGGGGAAAATATCTGTATGTTTTGAAGAACACGGGCCCTGCTTCTGCTGGGTATGGGGGCAAACCAGCAACATCTCCCCAGAGTCCCAGATTTCACTGCTATATGATCACTGTTGCATCACATACTTCAATGTCATAGTGTCAACTTGTTACTAAGGGGCAAGAGTTTCCCTTAATTAGCATTACTTTCTGCTCCGTAGATATTTAAGGAAGCAGTTTCTGAGTGTTGTCTCCTGCGGTATGTGCTAGAGCAGCCGCAGGTTTCTGCCCCAAGAGGCATGCCCGTGGTCAGACATAGATGTGGTGTGGGACAGTGAATCTCAGTCATGTCTCCTGAACTGTCCAGAAGCAAACTTCAGGAGCAAGCACTCAGCTTTAATTTCAATGCAGTCAAGTGATGGCAGAAGACAAGCAAGGAAATCCTCCTGCTCCGAGCAGCCAGGGAGGGCAAAGGAGATCACGCTGACCTGTTCACTAAGGAAAGGACACATCAAGGCTCCCCTCCTGCAGCTATATCCACCAAGAGTATATAATATAAGGGTATATATATGTTGTAGATGAAAGGTCCAAACAATTTGGTGGGACAGTATATCGGAGCCTCCTCTTGCATCCCTTCATCTGGTGTCAGGAGAGACCACGCCTAGGCTTGTTTTTTTTATAAACCCACAGTGAGTAATGCGTGTTGCAATCAGCTCCCTATGCTAAATGTGGCTTTGGCAGATACTCTCAAGCCTCACTAAATCCCCTTCAGTTAGGGAAGGAGAGAGTCTCAGACCGTCTGCCACCTCATTTCCTTTGGCCAGCCTCTGCACGTGATAGTGCCCACTGTCCCCAAAGGGTTTCAGCAGGGCAGTATTGCAGACAGCAATGCTGCAAGGAAGGCAGGAGAAGGCTAGAAACAAAATTACTATGCAAAGAGCAGCTCAAAATATAGGAGGTCAATCCCTGGTAAAGCCACCTGACTTTTATTCTCTTTTATTCTTATTTATGCCCTGGGAGGGCCAGGCTGGTCACTGCTCACAGCTTTGGGTATCTTGTTTGGCTAGTGTGCACTTGCCTGAACTGCCTGGGCTGGACATGGCTTTCAGAAGATGGCAATCTCCAAAAAGCAGCCAAAGAAGGTAGGAAATAAAGAAGGGAAACCCGAAAGAAGCAACACTGCTGGGCTTAGAGACCTGGAAAACCTGTGAGACCCTGAAGACAACAGTGAAACCATCGCTCTGGTGGCACATATTTGAGCCTCTGCCAGGAGAAAACTTCTGAGTTAAACTAACAAGCAGAGACATTCTTCTGCCACGAGGAAGCTCTTTTTTTGTGTCTCGGTAACCTAATACACTCACAGTACCAACAGCAGCTCATGGAAATGTTTGGTGGATAGAAGGGCTGGGAAGTGGGCAGAATGCCAGGGATGTGGTGCAATGGAGATGTCCCACCCAGCGAGTCACGTTTCCACCTCCCTTAGGCTCCTTTCAGTAGAGGCACAAGGGCCTATCAGTGCAGATGCATCTTGTGGGATGCTCACGTGGACTTTTAGGAGCCTTTAGGGCTTGTTTGAGAGTGCCACAACCAGTAATGCCATAAGAAATTGCATCTTCTCCCCACAAGTCTCTCTAAAGAGATGATGCTGTCTCTCTGTGACTCAGTTCCCTCTGCAGGTTATGGGCAAATACCTTATCTCCCAGACATGCTGCAAGAACAAATACATTCAAAATTGCAAGATGCCCAGAAACACAGTCATTTGTGTCAGGTATGTTCTACAGATCAGAGGGAAAAAAAGTCTCTAAAGCAAAACTTGGTGTATTTGCGGATGCTCATGGCATGGGATGCTTCCAGCACCTCTGATGTCATCTGCTCCTGGATAATCACCTCTGGTGGCCAATGGAGGCAAATCCAGGCTGCCTCTGGGCATTGAGGAGCCATAAGGGACTCTTGGAGATGTCTATATGCCTTCAGTTTCTGGTGACAAATCTAGCTCTGAGTCAACAGAGCAGCACACCTATGTGAGACATGTCATATTTTGTAGCATTATTTCATTATTTCCTGAGTACCCAGTAGAACCAAAATCAAGAAGAATTTTCCCATTTTTGGAATTTTCCCTGCCTATACATTAATCAGGAAAAAGGAGACATATGTCCTTCCCTATATTTGCTGGCTTCCAACCTCACCCTGATGTTTCTATTCTCTTTTACTGCTCTCTCTTGAAAATACCACAGTTTTCAACAGCTTTCTAATGTAGGCAAGGAAACACTGAAATTCCTACAGCCTGTGTGGCTTTTAGGATAAACCTCATACTCCTCTGAGTCTGAAATGAAGCCTGGGGTGAAGGACGATGCTCAGGCACCTGCACGATGGGGCAGTGGGGCTGGGGAAGAGCCACTCTGGTTGCTGAACTGAGGGGTTACCAGCAGCCCCACCAGGCAATGATTGATTAGTTTTGCCTTCACTATCTGTTAATTAGCTAAGGGAATGGGTTTGCAGATTCGGAGAGCTGCCTGCGGGGATGAAAGCAGCTGAAGACGTTGGTACCCTTGGGTCACTGCTGACAACACAAAGCAGCATTTGAAGCTCCCAGTGACTCAGCCATCATGAGGACCAGCTCATGGGTCACGTTTTCTCCAGCCAGGAGCCATTTGCTGCCCGTGCCCTGCTGCCTTAATGCTAAGAAAAGGGAGGAAGGAAGAGATGCTGGCCCAATGCTCAAGTTACTTTAAAATTAAAATTACTGAATTCATAAACACTTACATGTTTACATTGCTATTATCAGAGGAAGGGACTGCAGGATCACCTTGGGGTTGAAATCCAGCCTTCGGTGGCACCCAGGCCTTAACATCCACTGAACAGCATGGACAAGCAAAGGGCAGGATTTGGTGCCAGGGCTGGATAGAATTTCATGTGTTATGTCCACTTGATTGCCTACTTAGAAATTATAAAAATGTACTGTATTTTAAAACTGCAGCCATAAGACAGCAGTTTTCATCTGAATGATAATGAAACACGCTCCAAGGTTATGCTGGGACTTCGCTGGCACTATTATAGATCAGTTCAAAGCTACTGAGGAAAGAATATATTGCATTAATAAGTGTTGCTCATTTATAAGTTCCTCTTCAGGAGTAATTAAATGTGACTTCTTTTTTTTCCTTTAGATGGCTGATTTGTGGGATAGCTGTCATGTTTTTGTCTGAGACTCGAAAAAGACAACTTGAAGATTTGGTACTTTAAGTGAGTAACAACACACCCCAGGGAGAATTCCCACCTGTCCGCAGCAGAAGCTGCTGCTAGGGAAATGCACTGCCAAGTCCGTGAATCACAGAATCACAGAATATTAGGAGTTGGAAGAGACCTCAAAAGCTCATCCAGTCCAACCCCCCTGCCATAGCAGGATCACCTAGACTAGGTTGCAGAGAAACGCGTCCAGGTGCGTCTTGAATGTCTCCAGAGAAGGAGTCTCCACAACCTCTCTGGGCAGCCTGGTCCAGGGCTCTGTCACCCTTACAGTGAAAAAGTTATTCCTCATGTTCAGATTGAACCTCCTATGCTCCAGCTTGCACCCATTGCCTCTTGTCCTGTCATGGGCTGCCACTGAGAAGAGCCTGGCTCCTTCCTCCTGACACTCGCCCTTTACAAATTGATAAACATTAATGAGGTCACCCCTCAGTCTCCTCTTCTCCAAGATAAAGAGACCCAGCTCCCTCAACCACTCCTCATAAGGGAGATGCTCCACTCCCTCGATCATCTTTGTGGCTCTGCGCTGGACTCTTTCAAGCAGTTCCTGTCCTTCTTGAACTGAGGGGCCCAGAACTGGACACAATATTCCAGATGTGGTCTCACCAGGGCAGAGTAGAGGGAAAGGAGAACCTCTCTCGACCTACTAACCACACCCCTTCTGATACACCCCAGGATGCCTGGTGTTTACTGCTCTCCACCTCAAACAGAGCCGAAATCCAGGCTTCTCCCACCAGTGGTTGTTAAACCTGATGGGGAGGGTAGAGACAATTAACCCCTGGCTTCCCTTACTTTACTAGCTCTTTAGATGATAAAAAAATCCCTTTTCTGGGCCAAGCCTGAGAATAGACTTGGGTAACCAGCCACCCTTTTACTCTCATTTACACAGAGGGCTGTTGCTAGGCACCCCACTAACAGGATAGGAGCATTTGGGGATGAAACCAGGTTTTTGTTGTGAATAGATCTGTGTACATCTGTTTTTTCGTCCTCTCCTTCCCTACCATGGGAAAAAAATACAGTCTGGTCAGTCTCATTTCCAGGCACTCTGCACAAGCAATGGGGTCAGATCACCTGCACCTTAACTGGTCAGTCCCAGCATCCAGATCCTGCACTGATGGTCAGCACTGCTGTGGAGGGGCTGCCAAGCCTGGAAGATGGGCTTGGTATCCTCAGCTGTGCTTGGTTGCTGCTGCCGAAGAGCATAGAGGCAATTTTCCACACACTCGGCTCCAAGCAGCGCCGTGCATGCTGGCAGTGAGACGGAGAGGCAGGGAGCAGGACCACAGCCACTGGTGCTCAGGGAGCCGGAGGCAACCTAAGCTGTGCTTTCTTTTTAGACTTGAGATTTTTGTCTCTTTGAATCAAGACAAGAGATCTTCCAAAAAGAACCAAAGATGGGGAGGGGGAAAAGAGTGCCAGTCTACAATTGCTGGAGAGGTCAAAGAAATGGGTTTCCTAATGGGAAACCTAATGTGGCAGCTTAAGGATTTACAGCTGAAAGCTTAAGGACACGTGCACATTGGTGTTTGAGATGGATGTAAAAGGATAGAAATACCAGTTAAAATGTACTCTAAGAAAAAAAACCCCATGCATACTCAAATCATTACAATTCAAACAAAGCAATCGTCAATTCCCCAGCAATTTACATTTAAATGCATAATATAATTCTCACACTAAATTATCTCTTTCAGTGCAGTCCTTGCTCAGCGTGCCTGTGAGAGGGGAGGAGAGGCAGGCTATAGCTTAACTTGTGGATAGTCACTCCTCTGGGAGAGATACACTGTATGGTCAAGCCGAGTGACCTATATTTTGGGTTTCCCTCAAACAGAGACAGTCACACTTAAAGCAGAGAAACCCAGAAACATTTTCACCTTCAAAGTGCAGAGGAGATGGGCAGATCTGAAAAAAGAGGATCAAGATTTAAATGTTCAGGTGTACCAGGGCATCTAATAATACAGTGTTTTTAGACACAGGCAGGCCCCTCAACAGATAGAAAGGACTTCTCCTATTCCATGCTCAAAACCAGCCTCTCTCCCAGAACTCTGCCTATTGCAACATATTTCTGCTAACAAGATAAGACTTGCTGTAACATCAGCCCTGCCGACATGTCATCTGCTGCCTGCTTCCTATCTGTTAGTCTTGATACTTCCTTAATCTCTTTCTCTCACATAGCACCAAGAATAGTTCCCCTCCGCAGCACAGGGAGTGAAATTGGAGAATGCAACATTGCTCTCTGGGAAAGGTTTGAAACGAGAAGCTTAAAGGCCCAGGCAGGACGGTTGTTCCCCAAGACAACACAGAGAAATGCAATGAGAAAATGGAGGGAGAGCTGAATTTGAAGTGTCTGTTCTTTAATTATAAATGTTCTTCCTCCAAACAGCTTTTCTTAACAGCTGGTCATCAATTACATAGAGTTACTGGGGTTTTCAGACAGGAGATCAATAAATGGGATTTTTTTCTTGGCCGGGAGAAGCCATTACATAATGGCTGTGTTTCTTCCCTTTGCTTGCCAAGCCATCAAAAGCTGGCAAGCATTCAAGACAGTGAGATATTCTTAGCTGAGGGGCACAGCATTGAGCTTAGCAGCAGCAGCAGCAGTGTGGTCTCCAACGCCCAGACCCCAGGAGGGCAGCCAGAGGGACGGTGTGGTACGGGGTGTCCAAGCCCCACCAGGAAGGGCACAGAGCTGGATGCAGGTCTGGAAGGCTGTATGTTAACGAAACAAGAGCCTCAGTGCAGGGCTATGACCTAGGTGCACTTAAAAATATACCAGATTTAAATAAAAACAAACCAGACAGTGTCAAGGAAAGATTAACAGCCTTCCAGAGCTACCTACTGCTCCACGTAGGAAACCTCACAGTGTGAGCGGGGATAAATGCCTGTAGTGTAACAAGCTGAGGACCCATACACCTTTGCTGTCTGATTTGAATGGATTATTTGCAGTAAAATTGAGGCTATCTGCACAAAAAAGAGAGAGCTGCTTTTTCACATACTGCCACCTTTGCTGTGCGTTCCATATAAATCAGGCTGTTGTCGTACATTTTAAACGGAGAATCACATCTGCATCTTTGCAGATAACCCGTTTCACACAGACATGACACATAAGCATTTCTAGAGACGTTTTGGTGACCCACTATCATGCCATAAACCATCTGGCTACCTCTATAGTGGCAGAGTTTGAAAATAAAACCACTCCCTTTATGATCTGTGGCTTACAAAAAAATTACAACTCTGTAGATGGGTTGTGCTGCCACAACCTCAAGCCATCACGCCCCAGCCCCACGCCACAGCAGCACGTCCCCATCACAGCCAGTGCTACAGCGAAGAGGGGAGTTGTCAGCTCCTTATGACACAGCACTGCCCACGCACATCTGTCAGCCCTTCATCGGGTGCAAGCAAGCAGGATCAGGCTTCTTAGGTTATGCTTGGTAGAAACACAAACCTAAGAAAAGAAGCAAATTTCCCCTTGCCAGGTGCTGAGAGGGGGAAATGCACCTATACCTCTTTGGCTACCAGTGGCATTGAGCAAAGAGGGCAGGATCAGGGTGGACTGAGAACCCAGCCTGAAACCACTCATGTGAGCATTGCTAGCGAGATCCCAGGCAGGGTGGTCCTCAATTGTGTTCAGCAAGCAATGTAAAAAGCAGAAAAAACCCCCAAAATATTTTCATGGCCCAAACACTATGGGAGACAGAGTTCAAGCTGCAAGAAAGGCTGAGTGCTCCAGGGAGAAATGAAAAGATGTATTTCAAAGCAATAAAAGCACATTACAGCATCTGAGCCAAAACGTACTCTCAGTTCACCTTCCAGTGTAAGATCCAGAGTAATGCTTGGATGATATCCACATGTATAAAGATTTGGTTTCAGAAATGTGGACTTTCAAGGCTATACAACAAGCCGGGGTACAAAGGCGTTTGTGGTGTTAGCTTTCCCCAAGCCCCAGGAGTCTCACCGTGATAGTCCCAGGTGCTACGCAGTGGCAGTTTTCTTGTCTGACCCATGAACAAAGCAAGTATAATTCAGTCATCTCATATCTGACAGCTATCCTACCTGTCTGTGCAGCTGATTTTCCTTAAACTAAGTATGGTATCTACTGCTCGGTAATCAGTGAATCCTGTTTGCAAGCAAGATAATTAAGAACACAACTACTTGAAGAAAACTAGCCAAATGTTAGAAATAGCCCCTCAAGCAAAGGCTTCACAAAGCAAGTGCACACCGCAAGAACAGCAGTGGCCTCTGTGACAACAATTCCAAGATTAATTCATGCTGAATAAATTGTACAATGAACCAGGTTGATAGCAACACCTTTCTCCAGGCCAAGGTAACGCTCATTGCCATTATTGTACCTGGTACATAAGCAGAAGGGAACAACACACAGCAGTGTTGGTTTGAATAGACAAATCACACTTTTTAGGTGAGACTAAAGGAAAAGGTAGAGGCATTTGGAGAAGAGGAAAAACATTAACCTGAAGTGGTCCTGTGGCCACGCCAGATCTGGTTTTAAGGGGAGCTCAAGAAAAGCCTCTTGTATAACGGGGTAGAGGTAAATCCTGTCAGGTGCAGACAGGGGCAGCATCCCCACAGTACCAATGGGAGCAACCCACCTGTGGCAGCTGGTCCTGGCCTAGCATTCATGGCAGGCCCCCAGGACCCTTGGGTACCACCCCTGCCACAGACCTGCACCTCTTTAGCCCAGCAGCAGACGCTGCTGACCCACACTCATTGCACGTTTGTCAGGCTCCTTCCCAGCCTGCGATGCACACACATTTTCTGGTCTGCTCTGGGTCACCCACATTTACCTCCTCTGAAGAGGAGGAAAAATAAATTAATGAAACAGTGCAGCATGCAAGATGCCCCCGCCCCCACACACACACTGCCTGGCTTCTCCTGTGAAGACTGCCAGTGCTTCACCTCCTATTTGATGTATATTCAGCAGAAGATGGGAAGGCATAGTAGTTTCTGTGGGCAGCAGAAATGAAAGGGAATGGCACAGAAGCAGGGGAAAAAAAAAAAAGATCTTACAGCTCTTTGATTGTGCTGGCTCTTTGTTTGAGGTATACAAAAAAACCCTCCAACCTGCTGAAGGATTTGTCTGCTTGAGTTAATAACCTTTTCAGGAGACTTGTCTCACCTTTCAAGCATGAAATTCCTCAGAAGGGATCCCACCTCTCACACAGCCCCTCTCCCCTCTAAACAATGGGGTTATTTCTGGTCAAGGCTGAGATTATCTTCTGAGTCCTTTACCCTCTCAGTTTTGATTCATGCCCTACAGGGAGGCAGCCGTCCTCGCTGAGCCACACATAGTGGTGGGATGGAGAAGGGACCTCCTGCCTCAGGTGTGGTTGGAGGCCTCTGCGGGAAGCAATTTTGGGATGGCGGGATAACTCATGCCCACTGCAGAGCCTGCACGTCTGTGTGCAAAAGTGTTAACAAGCAAGTGGGCAAGCACATGGACACATCACAGGCCAGATACTCACGGGGTGTAAATTGCCACATCATCCCCAGATTTACAGCCTGCAAGGTCATGGGTGTGTGCTGCTTCACGGGCTGCCAAGAAAGAGTTAAATTCAGTGATTTAGCAGACATCTGCTGTGCTCCCAGGAAAGCTCCTTTGCTCAGAAGATTTATGTCAGCCTTGAAAGATGAGGACCAGACCAAACTAAAGCAAATCAGCAGCATTTTGGGAAAACATCATCTTCTCCCTGAACTTGTGAGAATTTACTCATACATCTGCCATATACATATTATTTTTTCTTACTGTGACACAATCTTGCAAACTTCTACTCCTGGGAATAACTTCAAAACATTTAAATCATTCTCTCTTCTCCAACATTTGGATGTTAAAGTACTTTACAAGCATTCACACGTGTAGGCCAAGATTTTCAAAAGCAACTATTGTTTCTAGGTGCCGGCATTGCTGGATCTCCCCTCTTCACATCAAATTTCCGTAACAGGGCTTCATTCTCAGAGGTGCTGGAGTACCCAGCCTCCATAGATGAAGCCAGAGGAACAAAGACACTCATCACTTTTGAAAGCCTGACCTTTAATCTAGCAACACCTTTGCAGAGCCTGATAGCGGCAGAGAAGAATCATCAGGAGTTGGGGGGTACATCCAAGGTCACATGAGAAGGCTGAGGCAAGCCAGGTGTTGAACAAACTTTGTTCAAAATCACCTTAATTGCAAAACTATTCTTCTTGTGTTAGCTCCACTAGAAAAGAAATACCTTCTTTGCAGAAAAACATCATTATTTTCATGACCAAAAAAGGTTTTAAGGACACAAAAAAGCACTGTAGGCACCTAAAAATAAGTCAACTACTTTTTGATTGTTATTTGGTTTTATTTTAGCTTTCTGGGAAAGCAACAAAGATATTGAGGCAAAAACTAAAAAGAAATTTGGGATCAAACTGCATTTTGACAGAAAGGCAAGATCTGAATCCTAACAGAGTTTGGCAAATAAAGGCAACTTGGCTGATACAAAGGGCCCAGCAAATGAAGCATGGGAAGAAAAACTGTTGTAATCAAAGGTGCCCTCTAGTCTAATTTATTTATTTGTTTAACATGTGACAGTGACACAAAGGTAGAAAGAAGATATGACATTTAAGCTTTAAAATCATTAATACTGTCCTGGAAAGGGACTGACTGCTTGATTGGGTTAATTAACTATCCATTACTGCTATGGCCAGCACAGCACACATCAGATCAGCTGCCACACACAGTGCTGGAAGGATTTCATACAAAGGTTTAAAGCAGGGAAAGTGATTCCTGCTTAAATAACTCCTAATGGAGGACTGTGTTTGAACAGCGATGAGAGGCTTTTATGCACCTTCAGCACAGTGAAAGAGCTTAAAATGAGAACTCTCAGTCTCTGCTGGCCAGAAGAGATGAATGAAGGATGTCATTGTTCAAGGTGTCATCACCATCAGAAGAAATTTTAGACTCTGCTGGGAATGGGAAGCAGGTTTTCATCTGAGAAGCCTTATCTTTTGTGCAGAAGTCTATTCACAATAAAGATTTTCTTCTGGAGAGAGGCAGTAAAGCTCACTCTTGCCTTGCTCATGCTCTGACTGGCTGCTCCGGTGGTATAGGTGGGCTCTGCAGGACACCTGAAGGACGTGATGGCCACATCCCTGCAGTGGGGGAGCAGAGCCAGCGCTGGTGGTCCTACGCTATGCCACTTCACGGTGGGTTGCAGGGTGGTGCAAGGGCAAGAGAAATCCAGACACTCTCTGTATGCAGGGCCGAAAAGGCTTCTGTGATTTAGAGCAGCTGCAAAGGCTGTGCTAACACATATCGTGTGTCGCTTTGACCTCCCCATAAGCCAGAATCTTGAAGGAGCAAAGTTATTAGAAAGTTACTTTTGCTTTTCCCACTAACGTGGTTATCCATCTTCTCTGGTGAAACACATTCCTAGGGCAAGGGATCCTAGTCATCATTAATTATCCTTCTAAACAAATTGATTGTAACAAGATTTGGCCGAAGATACATTTTTAGTAGATAGAGGCCCATACTTTCAGATCCAGATACCTTTGCAAGTACAATCCAGCTGCAGGCTCATACCAAGGTATTTTGTAGCCATTTCTCAGACATGGCTCTCACATGTCTTTTAAAAAATATTCAAGGTTAACACTGGCCATCTATAGAAAAGTAGTAGAATGAATGAAATGGACTGATGGGCTCTGAATTTCCCATCGGCTGGTTGTTAATTTGTGAGATGATGGTCTGAAAGTTGTTCCAAGGGACGAATGCACAGTACAGAACATTTCCAGGAATATGACTTTTCCTCCCAGGAATGAATTTTAGTTTTTGACCATTTCAAATTAACCTGCCATAAGGTCCCTACAGTAAGCATTCACAAACAGGAAGCTCTTCACCCATGGGAAAAAACACAGGCTTTTGAATTCTGCATTTGACTGGAAGATGTGAAATCTGTAATTCTTCTCCTAAGCTTAGGAATATATGGCAGCAGCACAGGAGACCAACAGAAGCTGAGAAACCTTTTGCTGGCAGCAGCCAGAGCTGAAATAAACTAGGCAGCCTGAAAATTAACCAAAACAGTACACACTTCTCAGAAAACCAAGCAATTATTCATACAATGGAAAGACATTTGGTATTGGATGAGCAAAAAGTTTTGCATAGCAAATGAGCCTGAAAATTGCAAAGGAGAAAGCACAGAGGAACTTGTTTCTGTTTGTTATCATTTGTTCAGCACTGATGCAGGACCTTGCCAAGTGCCTTGTTTTGACCCCTCTGACTGCAGAGGCCCAAGAAGCAGCAGGGAAACCACATGAGCCCCAGCCTTTCAGCACAGCTTGAGATGCTCCAGAGGCTGAAAACACTGAAGCTTTTACTGGTATCTTCACTCCCATAAGAAAATAGCCCCAGCAGGAAAGGTTACCACCTGAGGAGCCTGTACTGCTCGTCCCTGCTCCACCCAGAGCAAGCCTTTCCTCACATTAAATGCCAAGGAGCATTTTCACATCTACCACCCCACATTTTCCTGAGTCAGTCAATAAAGTCAAAGGAAAGATGAAGCATCAGGAAAAAGGTGTCGGTTGTATCAGCCCTGAATAGGGCATTGGCCCTGGGATGTCAGTCATGTGAGAGAGATGAGTAGAGGAGCAGAGAACCAGCTGCTCTCCCAAACCCATCTCATATGGTGATGAAGTACAGCAAGTTTGCCTCAGTGGTACCCTGTACCCTGCTGCACAGCGCGGTTACGTCAGCTCCCAGGAGATACGGTGGATCTGGCCTCACTGTTTTTACAGAAGATACTAAAGGTAATTGAACAAAATCTGTTTCTGATTAAAGAGATTATATCTCATAGAGCGTTCTTTAAAACTGCACTTAAATGGCTTTTATGTAGCTTGTTATTTTGCAATAAGATTAACACCAAGGTGGATTGAATTACCTGTTAATTCAGCACATAATTTGCTGGTACCTCCATGTGCCATCAAGGATATATTTAAAAGCATCTTGACAACGGATCCATAGAGCACACAATAAGGACATCTTTACTTAAGAAGATACATCCCCAAAGAAATGCATGACATTAACCCCATTTGCAGATGACTAATCAGAGCTAAATCAGGAACATTCCCTTTCAATCTAAAAGAAACAGTGCCCTATAAATTCCACATACAAAAATCCTAGTAATTTACCACATGATTAAACTGTAGTGATTTTTTTATACAGCAGTTTTGCTGCGATATTTTATCTTGGGATCCTAAAAGAAATATTTACAGCTTTGAATGCAGCACTCCTGCTTGGAATAATCAATACTAATTTTAATATACTTTTTAAAAAGATTGATTTCCTTGTTGTGAAAAAGATTTAAATTGCAGGGTGCCAGCAACTGATGAATTACGATTTAGTGCCAAATCTGTTTCACTTGGAAGAATGGTGATTTTAAATTCAATCAAGTTTCTTTGAAGAGTAGAAGAAGGAAGTTTTGCCCCATATTTTTATGTTGAAAATCCACCAATAAAATAATTATCTCGTCACACTGACAGCCACGTGTATTTCTGGCTGGAAAGCATCACACCCTGGAGCCATGTGACAAACAGGCACTTTCTCTGCAGCTCTTCCCCAAATGCTGCTTTGTGCTTTGCCTGTGCAAGGGTGGAAGGAGTGCCTTCAGGATGTGGCCATTGTGTCACAACAAGTGAGCATAGCCTAAGTGTGTTTACATACCTCCAGAATGTTTTTTAAGATTTTTATTTTAGATGCGCTGTAACAGGCAACATGGTAGCACTTTCCTCGCTGCTGTACTCAGGGACACGCACGGAGATCAGGCGAGATCCTAGCTAGGGTACACTAGCATCTCCCGACCTCAGTGCCCTGCTCTCACCCAAGTGATTAATATTCTATATCCACAGAATGATAGTTGGATGAAAACCTCGTATTCAATCTTGTCCATCCCCAAGCAGTTCATGATTGCTCCCCAGAGTCTATTCATGAGTGCTTTGTTCAGTCGAGTTTTAAATGACTCAAGAGCGGATAGGGACTGCAGCACCTCCCTGTAGGAGATAAATCAGTACACTTAAATAAAAGACAAGATGGTATCTAGCATGCTGTTTCTACAACATTTGCCATTAGTTCTTACCCCAAGGCAAGCATGAAATAAACATTCCCTGCTCCCAGGTTAACTGCCTGCCTTTCATTTGGTACAGTGTGGTATGGATTATGCTATCATCAACATTCAAAATTAACTTCTACCCAATGCTGACAGGGACACATTTAATACACATAGTTGGGCACCACATCCAGCATTAATTTCCCAGTCTCAGACACGAGGAATGGAAAAGCTTTATTAGATCACTGTTAGGCAAATGATTTGCTCTTTAGTGACAGCTTCTTGAGTTTCCTTCAGCCCAATTTGAAAAATCCTGCAGCACAAGTCCCTGTGGACTGCACATTTTTCTTCACATTTATATTTACAGTTGTATTTTATGTAACTTTCTTAAAATCACCCTTGTTTTTCTAGCTGCATTTCTAGGATTCCCTCCCATTAATTCCTCCTCCACTCTTTTATATGTTTTTTGCCCTGCTATACAGTTTTCCAGAAGTTAACACTTCCAGCTGCCCATAATGACTGAGGGCTTCTCACATTTCACTTCAACTAATTAATATCTTTCCTATGCAGAGGCCTGAAGGCTGAAGAAGTCATCTCCAGCAGCTTCACATGCTCACTGGGGCAGAAGACCTGGCCCTGTGATAGAGATTTTGCTATGTCCTTCCTTCATCAGGGCCAGATCCCAAAGCTATGCCAAGCTCCCTGTTTCCACAGCTCTCTGCCCAGCACCCTTGCTTCTTTCTGTGATAAGACAGAGTATTTCTCTTCACATGGATTAACTGTAATTTTCCTATTTTTAACGTTGATGTTATTTTACTTTAACCACTCTTTCCTTCATATCTAGGCAATTACAAGACAATTCACAGCAAATTTTCATGGGGATAGTTCATTACATACTAGAAAATGTATAATAATGAAGCGTGAAAAACATGGCAGCTTGCAATGGCATTTGCTTTTCAGACTGTGAATAAAAGTGGGAAAATAATGTTCTGTAGATCCTGGAAAGCATTTGAATTAGGAGAAAGCAAGATTATTTAAAATTAAAAAATAGGGCAGAGACTTCCCAAATAAATTATGGTGTGACTAATAATGCATAGATTCCATTTTTTCCTTCCTCTTAAAGCATTTCAATTACCTTTTAATTTTCATGATTGTTCAGTCACCAAAAAATGAGATTCTAGCACATGGCTAGAAAACTATGGCTCCACAACGTATGTATTTTAAGTGTTTACTTTCTGCAAAGGAAAAACAAAATTCAGTACCTCAAGGGTTAAATAAAATTCATAAATATTCCGCTATCTGAATAAGACCCTTGTGCCAAAATTGTCCTTCCCTATAGTGGATGATCAAACATCGTGGTGACAAACTGGTTTATCTCAGACCAGGTGCTCAAGTCAAAAGACTATTTCAGAAGGACAAATCTCAGGGAGGAAAGAAATGGCTCTAATCACATTGGGCTTTCCTACACGAGCGAGCTCTTCAGCACGTACAGACAGAGCAGGCACTGTTACAAGAAACAGTGCAGCAAGCTTGCCTCAAGCGTTCCTTCCTCCCACAGGCTGTGTAATAAATGCAAGGAATGATTCAAAAGGGCCATTCTTGCTTCCCTCAGACATATTTTGCTAAACCAAAGCAATAAAGATCAACTCTACCAAGCAGTTTCTTTTTCTCCTGCCTCACGGCTTTTTGCATCTGTGAAGATTAGGCTGTATCTGAAGAGTGGGTTGCATATTTTTACAGCTCCTTACAATAAAGCAGGCAAGCCATGGATCTTGCACCAGGTACAAACTTAATGGGAAGGAGGGGTGTGGGAAAAGGATGTCCTAAAGATCTTGGAGAGCCTTCTTCCTCATTGCTAACAGTCAATGCAGGCATATGTACACATCATATGTAGTATTTCATTACATCAGGTTGGCATCTGCTCCTCCCTCCACTGGAAGGAATTCAAGCATTTTTCTGGTCACTGGCCTTTTGCTATCAAAGCCAACACTTGGAATAGGAACAAAATATGTAATGGTTTCAGAATAACTTGCTTTCAACAGATTCCTAAAAATGGAAACAGTTTTAGTAGTAGTCTCTGAAGATGAGGCGGCCTGAGGATTTTATTGAAGAAAAGGGTATTTGAGGAGCCTGCAGAGTGCTCACACCGCTTGCTTTAATGCCAGAGTTCACCTCTTGAAACCTGAAGACAGCAAAAGAACTCTCTGGGGGGCAATGTATTAAGCACCCCAGGCTTTCAAGTATAAAGACCAAGACCTGCAAGAAGTCAAACTGTTTCTGCAGGCTTCCCAGGAAAATGTCATCTGTGACACAAGCAGGCTACCCACTGCTGGAACACGTCTTTGCACACTGCCACTTCTCTGGGGAGACAGTAACATCACCTCCTAATGAGAGCTGTCCTCCAGGTCTTGGCGCTTGACCTCTACCAGCTTAAAGCTTGTTTTTTTAGCGTTTTGGAAAACAATTCCCAGCTCCCTGCATCCCCCCAGATTTGTCCTTGAACAGAGGCTCCCTGAGGATCTGACTGCAGTGCTGCTCATTGCTTTTCTCACATACCCACTGGGCAGTAAAGTAATTTGAGATGTCCGATTTATCCCTGTGCACACCATCGCCAGCTTGGAA
The DNA here is from genome assembly GCF_000695765.1 of Mesitornis unicolor. Classification (NCBI taxonomy): domain Eukaryota; kingdom Metazoa; phylum Chordata; class Aves; order Mesitornithiformes; family Mesitornithidae; genus Mesitornis; species Mesitornis unicolor. Next base: position 26,003 of record NW_010159931.1, read on the forward strand.
AGGAAGACAGCCCGCCATTTCCGTGGAGCAAAGGGTTAAGTTCTCAATTATAAAAGTGAAAGCACAGCTCCTGTAAAGTGAAATGAAGTAATAAAATGCAATTACGTGTTATATTTAACCAGATTCTTTCTGAGCTGGTGGTGCATCAGCTGAAGCGGTGGTTGAGCTTCAGGTTGGGGCTGGCTGCTCTGGGTCTCTTCTCTCCAGCCAGGGATACTGCTGTGTCCCTCCCCCAGGATCGTTCTTTTAGCTTAGAATAGCCTCTTGCTGCTCACAATGTTTTTAAAACTCTCACAAATACTTTCCAAATTACTGATCACAAGAAGTATTCCCTGTTTGAATCCCTTATTAACTGAACAGCATTGGCTTTGAGTTCTTCATAAAAACAAATCTGTATTCTTCAGAGAGAATATGTATTTGGCATTTGGGTGTCTTCAATGACCTTGCTATCTTCCTCTCAGGTCCACATCCAACGCTAGTTGATTTGGGGTATCCTGATGAGAAAATGGCCATATACAAATCTTTATGCTGAAAGGACTGATGAAAACTGGAAGGATATGAGCTATCATGGTGAAAAAGGTAAGTAAGCACTGGAGAAGACTCCAACAGCACATGGTGGGAAAGCAAGGTATCTTGAGGGACTCCAAAAAAAGAGGCATAAAGAAAAGAGGACTAAAATATTTGTAAGTTATTAATCTACGGTATAATTTTAACTATTTCTTTGTCAACTATAGGGAGTGGTTTCATGTAACCATAATAATTTATCATCCTATATGCAACATCCTAGTGTTGAACTCAAGACCTTTTCAAGGGGAGCAAGTGTCGACTGGCACAGAATGAATGCACTGTCAGGCATGCAGATGACTCCAAGAGATTTCTAACCTGAGTTTCAAATGCACAGAGAACTGGAGCTGCCTGGAGGCTGCAGCCCAAGTAAAAAGAGCCTGAATGGCAAGGTGAGAGAAGTCAGGGGTTCCTAGCTCCATCTCTCCAGCTATCATTAGCAGAGTCTCATCTCCTACTTTCTCACTATCAATGGGGTTTTGTGCAAGTTAGTATCAGTGATAGCCACCACCTTGCTCAGGGGCCTTGTCCAACCCTGCACTCGCATGGCACTGACCACTCACATCCAGTGTCTCTGAGATCGCAGCTCGGCTGAATTCCTGTGACAGCAACGAGACACTCTGACATTTTAATTTCTCCTGAAAGCGTGTGTCCGGGGACACCCAGGGAGTCTTATTTAGCAGAGCATTGAAACACAAGCCCATTACTCTGCCTGTCAAGTTACTTACATGGTTCTCCATCACTGCAGTGCCTACTGTCTCTATATTGTGGTAGATGAAAGGAGTCTATCCCCCAAGGTAAGGAAATGTTAGCCCTAGCCTATGAACCGTAAGCCAGAGGCTAAGACCACACAGGGAAGTTTGTGACTCATTGGGGAAATTCACTGCTCTCTAAACCGACTTCCAAATCCTGTTTTCCTCATCAGCTCTTCTCCATTTCAGTGCAGTACATCTCTTGCCTTCAAACAAGGCTTTTGCATCCATTTTTCTTTTATGCTCCAAAAATAAACTTCTGGCACTTTTTCTTAAATTCAATATTTTCATGAAAAACAATATTTTCACAATGATATCTAATGAGATTCCACAGCCAACCCCCCAAATAGATGCTGTATTTCTAATTCTCGCATGTAGCGAGGAAGGGGAGCAAGAAACCACATAATTTATTTTCCTAAGGATGAAAAAATGTAACCGTGTGAGAGCACAGCTCCATTTGGTCACCACAACCCCCCTAGGCTGCATACTCTCTCAGAAAAAGTTAACATTATCTCTAAAAACACATTAAAATTGAAGATTTTCCAACAGGCTCAACCTGTGGGAAAATTCATGTTTGTCAGAGGGGCAAATTCAGGTCTGGTGTGGAGTGATGCTGCAAATGCTCTCCTAACAAGCTTTTTCTGCCAGAGCAAGTTTATGTGGCAAAGACTGCACGGGTAGTGGGGGGCTTCCTCCTGCAGAGAATTTTGGGCAAAATTGCTTCATTTAATGAGATCTGGTCCATGCCCAAAGCCGAACATTTGCTTCTCAGAGATGCTCTTACACTCCCCTCCAGATAAATCATGCTGGCAAGTATGACTTAGCAGGGAGCAAATTTCATCAGAGGCCAGGATATCACCTCAGCCTTCCTTTCAATGTAACAGTAAGTTTTTAATCAGGGACTCCTTCTGATTGCTCCTGAGTGCCATAAACAACTAGGATTTGCTATCATCCTTTTGGATTATTACAAAAATCTTAGTGATATAATGCACACCATGCAAGAAAATTATTACCACTGCATGCAGATAAAATGCTTGCAATTAAAGAGCACTAACTTTCATGCTGGCTGCCTTCCACAACTCCTGCTATTATAATCTTTAACAATGATTAATCCCTATAATTTTACACAATCCAGAGCTGTTTTGGCAGTTTTCGACACATCCCATCTGGGTTTATTTATTTATTTTAAGCAGCATTGTCATCAAGAAACCTGGAAGACCCAAGAAAGAGTTGATTGATCACAAGGTCCTATCAAATGTCAAAGCTGGCCCTTGCTGACCTCCCATCTATTCAGAACTGCTTTGATTTAATCTCCAAACTGGCTGCCTCTACTGCCTGTGAGTTCTGTCTGTAACCCATGTGTCAGTGTTTTGAGATATGACCTGCTTCACGCTCCATTCATTTCATCTGAAGGACGGAAATTAAACTGGAGGGTCAGCAAGGGGCACAGCTCAAAATACACACACATTAAACTGAAGTCTTTTGTTTGGGCCATCAGAAGAGTTAGATCAACCATCAAAAATCATATTCAAGTGCAGTTGATTTTCTTTTTCCTATTGAAATTTGTAGTACTAATATATGTGGAAGGGTGGCAAGCCTTGCCACAGCAGAAGAAAAAGTAATCATTGTGGCTCCTGAGGGAAGTGCTTGTGATGCCCTTTCATGCTGTGAGTATATGAGTGTGTTGACACCTTCAGGTATAGTAGTGTCCACAAGGCAGCATTGCCATTGTAAATTCAGTATTCTAAGCCTTTTTACACTGATCATAATATTACAGCTTGAACTTAAACATGGTGGAAAGTTCACAGCATGGATCACAAAGTTTTAAATCTCATCTGTCTTACTTGGGTTTTAATATAATTTTGAAAATGCTTAGCTCCAGTTCTTGCCCTGTGGAAAGCAGCCAGCAGCTCAGATGGATAACTCTCAAGGGTGACCACAGCTTTGCAGAGTAATTTTCATACCAGCTTTTACTTGGCAAGGAGAATGAGTATGAAGCATGAATCCTCAATGGCCATGCCAGCCTTTATGTACTTACAGCCCTGGCGTGAGCTGCATGGACTCAGAGATGTACTTCTTGCATGAATTTCAGGGCAAGCCAAGACTCCTGCAAGCTTCCTGCAGGTGAACCTGCCATATTTTGGTTGACTCAGCCCTGCAATTCCCTGCGAATTAGCCAGGCTGCTACATCCATTACACAAACTTTCTTGTAATTAGCAGCTATAAACCAGATTTTCATTTGTAAAAGCATGGCAGAAGGCTTGAGTTCAGCTAGGAGTCCTCTTGTACTGCCATCCCAAGTGTGGGTTCAATATAAGAGCCACTACCTTTGAGACACCAGGAAAGCGTATTTAGAGATGGCTAAATAACTTGTTTTCCCGTTCTCCTATTTGAATTGAGCTTCCTTTTGCTGTTTTGCCTACCCCTTAACTCCTCCTCTCAACTTGAAGCACCCACAGGTGTCGGGATGCACCCTGAGATGCTCAGATGACAAACTACACAAACACAGACATACAGCGGGATGTGCAGCTCAGACAACTGTTTCTCTTTACAATTTCTTCTTTCAGTAATACCAAAAAGCCCAAATCTAATTGTTTCGTATTTTTCTTCAGCCTAGTGTCCCTAATAATTTAACTAAATTAAAACCCTTAACAATTTAAACTTAAAAGCTAAAGGACACACTGTTTTTGATGGTATGCTGCTGTTTGCAAATCTACCTGCCAATCAATAGCAGAAAAAATATATAGTTATTTGTAAAGAGCTTTCTTCTTTGGAAGAAAAAACCAAAATGATATTTATCAAAGGCACATTTGCCCTCGAGTCTAAAAAAAGAAAGCATGAAAATGCCTTCAAATTCTTTTTAGTTCTAAGGCATGTCTTTTTGTTCATGCATAACTGCAGAAGAAAAATTAGGAACAAGTGTGTGCCTATCAGTGCATGTGTTAACATAGGCTTTAATTGGTTAGGAGTAAATTAATGGCTGCTTGCAATATTTCTGGCAATCTGTTATAAGCTATGTAAATTTTTAAAAGAGGTTTCTTGAAAAGGCTGGCTGGAATCCTGTAATTCATATTCTGGTGGGGGAATTGAGAAATTATAATGAAATGTTTTACCTTAGTGCTGAATCTCAGTTTTGTAGCACTGCAACTTTTTAAAGATTCTTGTAAATAATGCTACGAGTGTTTCTAAGAATAATCTATTTGAAATAAATATATCAGTCTCTGAATTAATAGCAATTTTTCACAGTTCTTTTTCACCTCTTTCTTATGCCACCATTCCAGGACTTAATTGCAAAGCCAGCATTAGCTTTGATATTATTATAATAAATTGAAATCCAACTTTTGCTACCATGTGGTCTGCTCCAATTGGTTTTAATAGCAGGTTTGCTATTGAATTCAGTGGGAACTTAATCAAATCCTTAGAAGGCAGGTCCAGTTTTATGGAGGCGAGCTGAAAATGGCCCAGCACACCACTGACTCTGGAAGGTGAGCCTGCCTCGGTCATTTCGGTCAGAGCTGTTAAACATTGATTGGGACAGAGGAAAAACATCTAACTTGACTGCCCAGGGCACTCATTAAGGCTGCAGGAGAAGAAATTAAAGCCTCACGTGAGATAGATGAAGGACATGAACCTGAACCTCCTCCTTCAGCACACCCCGGGAAAGGTAAAAGCTCCCATGGCAATGAACCAACCACTGAAGGACCATGTCTCTTTGCTCACCCATCATTTCAATAGCTACTCACTATTCACATGGACTGTCCATGCTCCAGGTGGTCATTGACCAACTCTCAAGACCAAAATAGGGGTCTTTAAAAGGCTCACAATCTAAGACACAAGGTTTTCCTCCAGTTTTCAGGGAACTTGCAGTGACTGCACTTCAGTTGAACACATACCATCTGCCCAAGCACATTTTCATTGCTGTTGGCCTGTGGGACACATAGACAAAAAGAGACTTTTCCACTTGTCCAGGGAACAACCCCAGCAGTAGGAAATTCAGGCCAAAGAGCTCCACTCCAGAAATACAGCCCAATGAAGAAAATTGAAAAGTTTTATTGCTTGTCCTAGGCAAGTAATACTGAATGTCTTTGGAGGAAAGCCCCAAGATGGGAACTGACTAAAAGCAAATTACTGGTAAAGCTTTTATAATAGCTGTATGTATAGTTCCTGCAATGTACCTAGCTGCTTTGGCTCTACTTTTCTCTTATCTTGTATTTCTGACACTTTCCTTTTTCATGCTTAGCAGTATGCAAGAAGGTATCTTGTACTGTCAATAATGCTGTTATCCTTCAATAAAAAATTAGAAGCTACCAAAAAAAGAGAGAGGGAGGGAAGGAGAAAGGCTATGAAAGAATATGGCTCAATGCCTAGAAAACTTCAATGTGTTGTAAAAGGAAAAGATTGCTAATTAGGCTCTTGCGTAGTCTATTCTAGTCCCCTCTGTGCTGCAAGAAATTTAACCCAGCTCATTTGGCTGATGCCTGGAGAAGTGAGAATACAGTGTGGGAGCTCTGGAATCAGATCATTGAGATGATCTATGAAGTAATGAGGCAGTGAAATGCAGCTGGATGCAGGGATTTCACTGTTGGGCTAAAAACATAAGGAAAAGGTTCTTAAATTAAACAGAAAGCTAGTCCACCCCATGGCTCATCATTACACTTGGCCTCCCACCAAACTGGCCCCACATTGCTTGCATGGTGAGTGATGCAAGCCAGGGAAAAGAGGCTTTGGAAAAGCTGGCTGCTACTCCAGATGCTCTGAGAGATCGGCCATGCTGGACTTCTTTTAGGAGAGGAATAAAATTATGCAGGAAGAGAGCTCTCCAGGCCATGAGAAGACCTTATGGATGCACTCTTTGAGTTCCCAGTTTTTAACATCTGCAGCCAAACTCCACATTTCTGTGGGATAAGTAGGGTGCAAACCCATGTGGAGTGGAGAACGTGACCCAAAGTTTGGGAAAAACAAATGGGATGAAAATGCACCTGTCAGAGCAGTGATTCCCAGAGGTCTCAGTTCTATCCCTTACACCCCCTACCACACAGGAAGGCTTTCCTGCTTGTCCCAGGGAAACCACAAGGAAAGTGGCTCTGATACAGGACCTCCAGCACAGCTGCTCATGTCATCCTCACTGCTATTCATCAACCTGCTGACTCAGGAACAGCTGCTCCCAAGTCATTTTAGGTTTGCTAACACAGGATTTTCTTTCCTGCATTTACAAATGACCTGCCTGCAGCTTCTACTGCTGTGTTATTATAATAACCTGGGTAAAAAATCTGTCATCTCTCAGAGATTTTGGTGGCCTGAACTTGGTATAACAGTATCCCACTAGTGATTTCAGTTGGAAAAGGTGGTATTTTGAAGCCTAACTACATGATCTTAGCTGGAGATTGGCAGCTCAGTTACAAACATTTACAGGGATGAAAAATTATTTTGAAAAATAGGAAAGCTCCTTTAAACTCTCAGCATTGTATCTGTGGGCAGAGGCAGGTGAAATATCACATACATCACAGAGAGTCTTGCTGCCACCATAGAGTGATATGTACATGTTCATAAACAAGTACACAAGCCACCCGCTGGCCCATTCTGGCAGTAGACTTGGAAAGATTCATGTATACACAAATAACACATGGTTTAATTTGCATTCTAATTAATCTGTAGTATCTTATTTGCATATATATTAATCTGAGGGTCTTATATAAAATACTTGCATTTAAGGAGTGCTAGTGCGTACTTGACAGTCAGGATAATCTTCACTTTAGGTTAAAAAAGGAATTAATAATAACTTTGGTTAATATTAAAGAGCAATTTCAAAAAGAGAAATGGAAAACATCTGCAGCCTTGAGTTATTAGGGTAAACTCCATCAAGGCCAAGGAATTTATTCAGCCTTTGCTGTTCAGTGAGGTGACTCGGAGCTTCCTCCTGTCGAGTCAGACAAGCTCATCGTGACCCATCTTCCCCTGGGCAGGTCGCTCCTGCCGTCAGACACTTAAATATGCCATGAATGTGGGTAATTCACCCTCAATTGAGAGTTGTCTTTTCTCCTGGAGACTGCAGCAGCCATCACAAGCAGAGCTGCATGCAGACAAGTGCAGAGGGAGAAGATGTTGTCTCAGCTCAGTCAAGGCAGGAAGGGGACAATGGGAAAAGCAGAGGTGGATCTGCTCAGTTCACAGTCTACGCTGGGCTCAAGGTGGGCAAGGAGGAAGTGTGAGAAGGCTACAGACCATTGCTGCAACCTGGCTGAGTGTTTACACCAAAACAGACGAACCAGATATGCTGCTGCTTCAGAAAGGCAACATTTTGTGGAATTATGGCCAGCTCGAGGGTAGTTTCTTCAGGAAGTCTTTAGGGACCCACAGCTTCCAGGGCACTTTGGACCACATGCGAAGCCAGACACAAACTCTCACATTTCTGACCCACATGCCTGGGAACAGGGTATTGTTGTGGGCAGAAAGGGAGTTCTCAACAGGAAGTTCTTTTAAAAATGCCTACACCCATGAAAAATGGATTTAGTGGCACTGGTTCACTAAATCTATGACCTCAGATATAGACAACTTATGGTCACGCTACTGTTGGTATGGGTGGACATCTGCTACTTGGCACTGAGTAGCCCATAGGGATGGGGATAGGGATCTGCAGAGGGCATGGTGGCTTGAGAGGCATCCTAGCTGGGAGCCCTGTCATTGCCCTGCCTTTCGGGTGGCATTTCTATTCACAGAAAGGAGTTTGCTCAGCAAGAGCAATATGATTTTAAGATGACTATTATTTACTGTGCAAGCTGCCATTGCAAACTGTGATTAAAGGTGCTCTTTTTGCTAAGACACAGCTCTTTTTTACTGCAAGCTCTGCCTTTAAATTCTGCTGATATTTTGAAAAGGACAGGCGCAGAGGGAGAGCAATGGGGGCAGGAAAGCATCTCCAGGCAGGCCAAGTTTAACTGGATGCAAGCACAGTGTGCTCTTCTTGGGGTGAAGGTGACAACTGTGGTGGCAAAGGGGATTGATATGGCTGTGGATTTTGGGAATAAGCCTGTTGTGTTTGTATTTTACAGAGGGGAAAGCTCGCATACAGAGTAATACATTCCCAGAAGGTGGTATTGGCTCATTTAATCTAAAAAATATTTAACAACTGTACACCGACGTCAGCTCTCATTAGGCTCATACGTTATGGTGTCATGGAGATAAAATTAAAGGATTCCAGTCCTTCTTGGCGGGGTGACCAAAGGGACTCACGTGACAAGACCTGGCAGCTGGGGGTCACTTTTGGGGACCTTGACCTGTGGGAGAAGATGAACATCAACCTGCCTAATGCTCTTGGCTCTGGGAGATCTTGCCCTGGAGAAAAACCTTGCCAATCCTGCAGCTTGCAGAGCCAAGCCAGCATCCTGCATGCAAGTGAGCTCATGTGGAGGCATCTCCCCCTTCCTCGGCCCTGCCTGGCCACAGCTGCACTGGAGGTTCAGCCGGGGCCAGGGGGAATCCTCCGCACAGAGGGCTGCTCCCCTCTCCTCCCGCAGCTGGTCCCTCCAACTGCCATCTAGAAATACCTTTCCTCCCGCTTCAGTGCCAAGGAACAGCTTGCTTACATCTTGCTTCTGCACTACTCTCCACAGCCCTCCCTCTTGCCAAATTCCTCCATGCAGTCCCCAGCAAACGGCACAACTCCCTCTTCATTTATTTGTTTTTACTACTCTCCATGAGCTTTCCAAAGAGCACTTCATCCTTAGAAAAATATCCTTCCCTTTAGCACTTTGGATGCTGTCAGCCCAGCAAAAGCCTTTAAGGGATACAGATTCTGGACCGCTATGATTTTAAAGAGGGCCTAGAGAGATCATAGTGCTAATTTTAAACAGATGGGTCTTGACACTAAAAGATACCTTGATTAAATTAAATCTGTGCTCAGCAAAGCTCTGACATAACTACAGTGACCCTATTTATAGGAGATGCCATTGCACTGATAATCTGCAACACACACACTCTGCTCAGGTTCAGCTTGGTTATCACCTGAAGGAAGTAAACAGCACTGTGAAAACATAAAACCCTTTTTTTACTTTTTTGAAGCGAGTTAAGCAGCAGGTAAGGGTTTCTCTGCAAGAAAGGAATTATGCCCACATAGCAAATGCCATGGGAACGGTGGTGCTCCGAGCACCCATCCCAGCTGCTTCCACGAGGAGCTCCCCAGGGAGGCCCGGCCGTGGCGGCTCCTGCGCCTCAGAAAGCACAGTAACACTGGAGAGAGCTGAGAGCAAGAATGCAAAATATGCATTTAAACTTTAAAAATTAATGTTGACATTTATTTAAAAATGTGAGTTGGCAGCCCTCCAATAGTTCACTGAGTACATTAACTCAGTCAAACACCCATTACTTCCTCCCCTTCTTACTAACAAGAATGTTTTGAAAAGGTGAGCTTTGCAAGCTCTGAAGCAAAGTGTATACCTCTTCCTTTTCTTTTTTTCTCATCTAAGCTGCTGAATGCAAAGACTATTTATAGAGAGTGGATCAGAGACAGGCTTGAAGAAAATCTAGACCAGGGTGCTCTAAAATGTAAAAGCAAGAAAGGATTGTCTCAGGGCCAAGATCTCAAAAACAGAAATCTGGGTTTGGTCCTGACTCTCCTCTGTCTCTGTGCATTTGAGACAGCCACCCAGTATCCCCATACCACTTCCCACCAGCCCTCCCTGCAAGACTGGGAAGCCTCAGTACACTTCCCCATTCAGTGGCCTTTGATCTTCAATAGGATTTGTAAGAGCCACAGTAATACAAATAGTTTCCCAGGGAAGTTCATACCCAATGCTGTCCCTAAATGCTATCTCAACTCAGCCCTTGAGTCTCCAGCCAGGGCTGTCTCTCTCCTGTGTGAGCCCCAGCTCCCAAGGCTGTTCTTGTCAACAAACACCAAGCCCCATGCTTTTGCAGTACCATCTGTGATATTTGGGGTGCAGTAGTTCTTTGAATACAATTGTGCAATAATGAGCACATTTTGCAGCTGTCTTTTGAACATGGGAGCTGTAACTACAGAGCTGCCTGGGGAATTTCTAGTGCATTCGCTGTTAGAATATCACAGCATTCAGACATACGAGCTGACAAATTTTGTGGCTGTAAACAGCAGAGGCTTACTGAGAATCTGGACACTAGTGTATAAAATGGGAATACTTCCCTAACGTGAAGACAAGTGAAATCCGTATGGTCTTTCCAGGAAGTCTCTCAGCCTGCTGGAAAGCCTGCAGCTGCTATATAGGAGCAGTGTAATTCCAATATTGTCAGCTCCCATAAGGACTTAGCACTGAACAGTGCATGAGATAACGCAAGGTTTCAGAAGCTAGTTTTGTAAGCCTATGGAAACAGGCTACCCCTGCTGCTGTAATGAAATGAGAAAGGAATATCTTTAAAGAAATATTTTATGATTATGGGTATATTGTCTATAGACCTCTGATTTCCAGACCTGCCCTGAGCAAAGAAGCCAAATAACCTCCAGAAAGAGAAGGCAAAATCACCTGTAATGATGTTTTTCCCAGTAGATAACAGGACAGGTTCTATGCTCCTTTACTACCAAGGAAAGCAAAAATAACTGCAGTCCTTGGCTTTAGACCACAAAGTTACTTCAGGGTCACACCAAATTAGCAGAGATCAGATTTTGACCCCATTACAGCTTTCAATTATTTTCCCCTTCAACATTATGTTTTGTAAGGTTTTCTTCTGACAAAAAAAAGGATGTGGTTTCATTTTCGAGGAAATTGTGCTGAAGTGCATAAGGAGGCAAATCCTGATGTGTTGGTGATGAACCAGTGGGGAACCGCTGGGGTTCTGGAGGGAGGAAGGGACTGAGAGGTGAGGCAGTGTGCACCGTGCATCCAGTCCACCTTGCTGTAAGGGCTATGTACTGCCAATGAATGCAAAATCCAGTGGTGATGAATCCTACACATTGTTATTGCTCCCATAGGTTACATCCATATAATTAAACTAATTAAGCCCAAGCAGGGAAAGCCCAGCACCTTCCACACGATATTCAGTACAAGTGGGTGATTTGTGCTGCAGTGAGGTTGTCCCATTTGGGGGCCTCTCCTTCTGCCTGCACCAACCTTGGGGCTGATTTGAGATGAGACTCCTGCTCTGTTGACCCCGTGCACTGCTCCTACACAAAGAACCTTTACATTGCTTTGGAGAGAACGAGACAGATTTTACCCAGATGGCAGGAAAATAACATTGCAGACAACTGCCACCGAAAGCCCTGTTAGACTCTTCTGCTGTGCAATCTCTGCCATATATTTTAGCAAAATACTCACCCTCTACGCCAAAATCTCATTAAAAAAAAAAAACACCAAAATTAAAATGGAAACATTCACCCTTCCTATCTCATAAGCTTATTGCATGTGTTGCGTGTGGGTGGTGAGTGTGTTAGGTACAATTTAGAGCATAATTTCCTGAGAATTTAAATGTCACCAAGAAAAGGATTGTAAATAATGAAACTTTGAAAGGAATCTGTGATCTTCATAACAGATAATCGTATTTTAATTCTGACTTATGACTCGTCCAATTGTCTACAGTTAGGGAGAAACAATTCTTTTTCTTATTGTATGGAAATCAGAGGAATCAGATGAAAAGCCATCAACATCACAGCTTGGAAAACATACGCCAATGTTCAGTGATGTGAGCAAAACTCATGAATCTGCTTCAGTTTGTAGCCTTCTTTATTGGTTTTCCTCAAATATTTATAAGAGATCTATGTTCATAAAAATGTTGTTTGAAAAGTTTTCTAGAGATACCATAGATCACAGAATTGTTGAGGTTGGAAAAGCAAGTTCATGGAACATTTCCTAATGAATTAGGCTGGTAGAAAAAGCTGGAATTCTCTTTTCCTCAGTAGGTTTTTCAGAGAGCCAGCTGAGTACCAAAATTAGTATTGGATCACATGGATACTCAATCATGGAGCTGGAAGAATGACTAATTAATGGTAAATGGACAGAGCGAATAGTTCATACATAGCCCCAACAGGCAGGAATACCCTGACATGATGCTTTGGATACGATTTGAGTATCAGAAAAAATACAGAGACATCAAACATTGCTTTAGTATAATTAGGAAGAGCAAAAAATGGACAAAATGCATCAAATAAATTACTGCAAATGCTTTGCCTAATGACTAATACCACAAAGCCATGCTGCAGCATCCAACAAAAACAAGGCCAAAGAATTTCAATGTGTAGATGTGTTTTCACTTGACTTTAAGCCCATCTCTCTCTCCTGTTGTTTCCAAAAGCCTTGAGGCTTAAACTAAGGAGTTGCCAATAGCTGAGGCCTTTTATAGCTTGAGGACCAGATCAGTGAGAATTTCTGATGTGAGCACACTTTAAGACCATCAGCAACAGTACAAGGTAAGACAAGCCAAAGGGTAAGATTTTGTGTGAAGTCCATCACCACTGTAAAGCAAAGCTGTATCCCAGAGTGTCCCTCAGCACGTGGACAGGGAGGGAGGGACAGACAAGCTCAGGATGCATTTTCCTCCCTTCCTAACTTCTTGCCTTTTGCCACAGCCTTTTGAATTTCCCATTTCCCCTTGCCAACAGCTGCTGAATTATACATACACTGATGCACATACACAGACATCATTCAAAGTAGAAAAAAAAAATAGCTCCACAACAACTTCCAAATAACTCATTTCATTCATTATGTTCTCCAGGACTCCTACTTCTGGTCCTCCGCCATCCTGCTTTTTGCTGAACAAAATCAAGATCAGTGCTTTATAAATCTCTTCTTAAAAGGGACTGTACAACACACTGGCTAGAGCCTTAAGTTATTCACCCAGGAATTCTCCACAAACATAGACAGTACTACAGGAACGAAGAGCAAGTCCTCATCGCTCCTAAGGCTGCATCCCAGTTTCCATTGGCCCTGCACCAGGGTCCCCGTTTGTACTGAGAGCGGCTGTGTAAGCCCTGCTGGGTGAACACGCATATCCCTGGGCAATGCTTGAGACAGCCCTGCAAATAACAGTGTTCTCTGTTCAGTGGCTAACCCCAAAGTTGGCGGGGGGGGAAAGGAAAATAAATCCCTTTGTATTGATGCAAAGCAGCATTTTTCCATGTGTTCTTGGCAATAAATAATTAAGCTAACAAGCCAAAAAGAAAAAAATATCTTTTTAAGATCTGATTAAGCAGTCCATTTGTGTGATTGTTAACCCTTCTCCTGATCAAAGCTGAGCTACTCTGTTCAGAAGAATACCATTCTGAAAATTTAAAAAAGAGGTCAATTTTCCCCCTCTTCTCTTCCCTCCTTCTCCACCAGCCAAACTCCACAACAGTTCCCTGCCAGCTGCCCCTTGTATCTCCGTGACCTCCCTTTCTGCCCACCTCTTCTTTTTTCCAAGCTTTCCTTTTGGCTGAGAACCCATTCCTTTGTGGGGAGATGTTTTGCCATAAAGACACAATTGTTTGAGAGTTCAGTATTGGCCTAGTTTAGCATTTGATGTCATTCCTTTAATTACTGACAGTGAATTGCCTCTGTATTTAACAGGACAAAAACAGGGAAACAAAAATATCCCATCTATGCTGATGCGAGACCTGATCAGAAACCATCAGATATACCACCTTCATTCCATATCCTCCACAAAAAATAAACTTTCCACAGATTTAGACCCCTGGTGGTGACCACAGACTCCCCCAGGTAAACACAAGGAGCCAGAGTGAAGTGCTATTTCGGGGCTGTACCAAGATGTTTGTGCCAGCACACGAGACAGTTTTACTGTCCAAAAAGGCAAGTATTTCTGTGAAAATGGAATGTTTCCAAACAACAGATAAGGTAAATTTCTTACACATTGCAAAACTGACTGGTAAATTTTTTAAATAGCTGAATATGTTTTATTATCTTGGACTTTTTAATACCTCACATCTCTAATTGTAGTAGTAATTATTAGCTCAGTTAATGAAAGCTTTGGAAACAAGATTGTGTGGGAGTATTTCAAGTCATGAGTTAAGTCTTTTAACTCAATAATTGCCAATGATTAATTCATTTTTCCATTTAAGTGCTGAAAAGTTGAAATATTATTTCCTTTAACTGTGTTTGTGCTTGGAGGTTCTGAGTTAATTATTACTCTGTGAGCACCTTTAAATCAAGTGCAGAGGTTTCCAGGTGTACATATCATGAGGTCCTGGTAAATCCTTCAACATCTGCTTGGAAAAAGATTACTGAACTTGACTGATGATGCTGTTCTTCTGAAAGTCTATCTGCTATGTACCTACAGCCATTAAAGGCACTACAAGTGCAATGGCAGTAAAGAGCTTAGGCTTGGGGAAGTTCTTACATAAATAAAGACTGTACAAGGTCTTGGTTAAAGTCCTAGAAAAATACAAGTATGTGCATAAATCGCTGATTCACCATCTACAACTGGTAGAAGAAGCTGCACTTCCAAAAGGAACTGTAACAACTACAGCTCACAGGTGAGCTAACCTGGCCTGAGATTGGGGCTGATGTGACCCATTTCTGTAATTTCAGCTCCAGATGTGGTTCTCTTGCCTGAGCAGCAGGGACTGAAACAGTGCACAAAGAGAGGCATGCATGGGATACAGGGAAGACCAAGAAGGTACAAAGGACACACTGCACCACGGGAGCGCCAGCTTCCCAATCATCCTCAGTGCCACAGAAATGGGACCTCGGGGCAGTCCAGCACACTCATGGGCACTTCAGCTGCTCTCCTAAATCATGTCTTTCCCACAGTACTCCCCAGTTCCCTACCGGGAGCATACAGAGGCATCTTCTCTCTCTCAGACAGAAGGACTGAGGACAGGAAGGAGACCAAAAGGTCATTTTTTTTTTTCTCAGCAGCAAGGAATATTTTTTTCAACAAAACAGTGTGTATCTCTTTCAGAGTGGCTCTTTATATGTCCCTAATGGCAGATTTCCTCTTCCTTAAGGATGCTACCAAGCACATGTCCCCAAACTGCTTCTTGGCCCAGTTAATCTTTGCTTTCCTTGTTCAGGGCCTAGGGACCTGCATACCTGCACCCTTCTCTCTCTGAGGGGGACAGTGGCACTTGCCGGTGCAGCACTCTGCTGCAAAGGAGGAGTACCACCACAAGGAAAGAAGCAGCCATGCCACTAAAGGGACCAACATCTGTTCTGGGCCTTGAAGAACACATTTTACAATTTCTGTAGAGCACTGAAGCCCACTCCTGGGTCCTGAACCTTGCTCCCAGCACAATTTCTGTATTTTGTCCACTGATCCTCAAATATAAAAGACATAAAAAGCCCTAAGAGCAGAACTGGGACCCAACACTGCACTTTCCAAGGGCAGAAACAAGACCTCTAGCTTCTCCCACTCACATCGAACAACCCTGAACCACCGTGCAACGCAGCCCTGTGTGCTCTGGCTGGCCACAGATCTTGCCATCTGTCTGGACCACCAAGGCAGCTCTAACAGGACAGACAGACAGCATTACAGCTGTGGTCTTGAGCTTGGGCCACTCTTCTGAGGAGAAAGATTTGAGCCGCCTCAGTATAAAGTAACCTCACCACTGCCTTCTGCTCCCTCTTCCTTCAGGATGCCCCAGAATACTAATTCATCCTCAGATGCTTCCTGGCCCCAGTTAACTTTTTCAAGTGTTGCCACCAAGCAACGATAGTGAGTCACCCTGGTCTGATCATCACAGCCTACTCCATTTCCTTTTTTTTTTTCTGTGTTGTTTCGTTTTGAAATAAAATGTCAGATGCTCACAATCTAAGAGAGCAAGGCAGGATCCTGATCCTAAATGAGAGGTCTCTGCTTGCACTCCTGATGAAGATGCTTGCACAGCAAGACAATATTTAAGGCACAGTCCTGGGCCAGGTACTCATGTGTCTCACTCCAAGTTGAGGACATTGCCTAGATCTCCACTCCACACTGTCCAGGGGAGAATCCAGCCAGTCCTGAGTCCCTTGATGCCACCTCAGGTCTTACCTAGATGGTAGAAATGGTGGTAGCTACCTTGAAAATGCCCAAGCCACTGAGCTGCTCCAAAAGCCACTGAGCTGCTCCAACCTTCAGCCTTTGGCAGAGCCTGGCAAGGAAATGTGAGATCTCCCAAGCTGGGCAACTGTTGGAGCAACCTGCTCAGATACAAACTGACTCATCTAGAAGTTGGATTGGGGATGAAAAGATCTCCTCCTCTTTCAACTCTCCATCTCAACTAGAACATTGTATTCCCATATTTGTTGTGGTCTATTGCTCCTTATTGGTAATCCAAGATTTATTAAGAATGAGCATCTGTTAACCAGAGACACTAATCTCATCCAGACTTTTAATGTTCTTGTGTGCAAATTATCCTGGACTGCTAAATTAAAAAAAATGTAACTCTACTAAATCTTGTTGAGCATTTTCTTCAGCGGCTATTAAACTGAAAATTATTTCCTTTTCCTCATCTTGTATGAGTACAGCTCCTTGCTTCTGTTCAAAAACAGAACAGAAAATTTTAATCAAACTTGTCTGGTTTTTCTCTGCATCATTACACTAAATTAAATCAATAACTTTCAGGTGGGAGGGAGAAATCCATGATTTTCTTGTTAGCTCTTTATGCAATCATCTTTCCTCATTAGAGACACCTGAGACCCATGTCAGAGTATATTTTAATATATAGGCCAACTTTTAAACTGCTTTCTTTATTATTCATGTTTTTGAGTGCTGTTGCTAACTGTCACGTCAGAGGGCTGGTGGCTTATAAGGAATCATTAAAATAGCTCATTTTAGTAATAACACAGCACTATTCATATTTTATTCAGTATTTAACAGTCCACAGGAGACTCTCATGCTTTCTTATTTGCCAGACTGTCTCTTCTAAATGTCATTGTGAACCATTCACATCCAAATCATCCTCCTGAGCAAAATGGGTTTCATAAAGCCTACAATAACCAAAGAAGCTAAACAGATGGTACACTGCATCCCTCCAATTTCCTCAGGCTTCAGTTTCATCCCTTTAAAATAAAACCCCCCCTCGAAGCATGTTATTTTATATTAAAACATGAAATATAATAATTACAGAGGCTACAGAACAATTCACTCAATCATTGAATGAGATAAATAAATGCAGGAGCAGGTAACTAGACTGGAGAGGTGTTTGCAGGTTTTCTGCTGGCATGTATGTCAGTCTGTTGAAAGAGCAAGAAGGATCTTGCATCTTCCCATCTGCATGGGAAATAAGCAGGAGGAGTTAGAA
>NW_010159932.1:0-3066 GCF_000695765.1 Mesitornis unicolor
GACTTCCTGAACAGTTCAAAGTCAGCCGTCCAGAAGTCCAGGGTGGCTGTTGACTGGTGACCATTGACTGGTCACCAGTGACTGATCCCGTTGCTCACAGGAGATCTAACAGCACTCACAGGTGAACCTGCCATTTCCCTTCTTCCGGGGGTTACGGGAGCTGTTCTGGCAGTCAGGGAGATATGAATTAATGGTCTGGAGCCAAGCTGGGTAGGGCAGAG
This sequence comes from Mesitornis unicolor, assembly GCF_000695765.1. Taxonomy (NCBI): domain Eukaryota; kingdom Metazoa; phylum Chordata; class Aves; order Mesitornithiformes; family Mesitornithidae; genus Mesitornis; species Mesitornis unicolor. The sequence goes on from NW_010159932.1 coordinate 222, forward strand.
ATGGCCTGTGATTTCTCTGACCTCAGTCCCACATCTGTAATGCAGTTGTGACCGTCTCCACCTACATAGGTGCACTAAGGTCCTGTTTTGTTTTGAAGAAGATGTAACTAATATAATCAGTGAACCTGGTGTGCAGTCTCTGACCAAAGATATAAATATTTACTATAATAATGAGATAAGGAGTACCTTGAACTCACTGGTTATACTGACCAGCTCTCCGTTGACTAATAATGGGACCAAATTTGGCTCAGACATGTGTGTCTACATTAGAGACATCCACGTTTAGTCAGATGAATCCAACCCATCTCCCAAGTGTCTCATCTGGTCACAAAGTGGAAGGAAAAAAAAAAAGAGATATCTGTTCAGTGTTCAATAAAGGGAAAAGAAGCTTATATTTAGATCTGTTTGTGCCTCTTATGGAGGATAGACTTGAGCACAAAGTGCCCTAATACAGGGAGAAATATGAGCCAAAAAAGGGAAACCCATGCTATACAAACTGCACGCTTAATTATTTATTTAAAAATGTGTGAGGTCAAGCTAAAACTTGCTTTGCAATCTGTGTATTTACTGCAGTATTTACTGCTCCTTCTGGCTGTTTTCTGTGGTTTTCAGTCCCCTTCACCTCCACAGAAAGAAATACCATGCATACAAAAGAGGCCATTATGAATCTTCCCTTAGGTGATTTTTTTTTTTTGGTGCTCTGCTTTTAAATTACAATCTGTATTATTTATGCCAGTGTGTAAAACAGTTTTCTGATTCCCTAGTTAAAGTATTCTGAACCTACTCCAGCTACATTTTGCTATGCACAACTCCTGTCAACCGTCTTTTTTTTTTTTCAAGTCACTTTTCATGAAATACCACATCGCAGCCAGAATCCTGTGATACTGTTACATTGTTTTCTTTACAATTTTCCTGCTGTTTTCCTCTTCCCCATGATAAACAGTGTTGCCAGTATTTATTTTTATCTTGGAATACACAAATTTCATTCCCTTTATCTCCCTTCATAAACAGTGCCCTGTAATCCTGTTAGCATTAATGTTGACCTTTTTTGGAATTCCTCCAGGTTATTAATGTCTTTTAAATGAGAATCTTGGGATATTAACTGTTTTCTAAGCAATGTTTACTCAAGAATCGATAGATTATTTCCTTTTCTGTTTTCCTTTACATCCTGTATTTCTTTTTTGTCTTACATCTTATGTTCAAAATGGTGCTATCCAAATAACAGATTTGGGGGTTAGCTGCCAAATCAAAATGTTAAAGAAAACCTTTGTTTCGGACTGAACAAAGGCAATATTCAGTCTAAAATATTTAGAATGTTTGGGGAATTTTTTTAATGTTTTTACCCTCTTTTTAAAAGCAGAAAGAAATTTGAGAGTTTTCAAAACTAAAGCATCAGTTGAAACAGAAAGTAGAAAATTCTGGTCCTCCATTTTCTGGCCATGTTTGACTTCAAATCAAAAATAGTTTCAATGTTCTCTGAATTTTGGTTTTTGGCGACTAAATTACTACCTGGAAGTTTTTTCTTCCCTCAGAGGGATTACCTTAAATACTTACTGAGCAGAATTAAGTGGATATGTCTATATATTCATTGTGTTTATATATCTGTATTTATTCCTAGGCATGGAAAGCTAAGGGAATGTCTTTATTTTAGTCATGCAAATCTCACTTCTTTTATTTCTCTGTGATATAAAGACATCACATAAGTTGGTGGTTACTGGGCTAAAAAGTGGAAGCTCAAGCATAAACAGCTAACAGATCTTTGCAGGCAGCAGTGGCGTTTTAACACATGGCCTGTTTAAGCAGTAGTATTTTACTTACTTTTATGTACCTAGATACCTACATCCTGGTGAAGCTGTGTTCTAGATGCCTTCACTCTGTTTCTGGTTCTCACTGGAAGTGATGATTCTGAGCTCATGGAGACCCTAGGAGAAAGGAGAAATGCACATCCAGTCCCTGTTACAATAAATAAACCAACATTAAAAAAACATAACCCAGCAGCCAGAAGAGCAACTAGATGGAGTGTGTGAAACACTCGCCCTGGTCTTTAGACAGGAGCCAGGCACTGAGCTGTTCACCGCTTTTAATCCCAACCCACTTCTAGCCAACCCAGGAACAAGAGTTTCACACAGCTGAGAAGCTTTTCTTACTAAGACCAATGGGAGGTGGCAGATGGGGAGAGTGCCACTTCCAAATTTCCTGCCCTGGGAGCTGGGCATCCTTTCATATATCCAGCCTCCAGCCACTGCAAGGTGGACGTCACCTCCCCAAGGAGCTTGAAATGTATCGCCTTTAATGTGACATAACAAAATAGTAAACCTACTTTATAATAGCCTATCTTATATATACCATTACCTAAAATGTATTTAAAGGAAATGAAAATTACGCAGGGTTTGTTTCACATTTTATTAGTGTTACAAGCCTTGTCTTGCTTCTGTGCTGAAGCACTTCATTACGGGTTTCTCTTCCTCCCTTCTGAAACTTTGTAAGTAATAGGAAGCTGTTGGCTTTCAAGATCTGGGGAGACAGTGACTCTACGCTAGAGCTGGCAGAACACAGTGTGACTGCAAACCCGTGAGGATTAATAGGCTGAAAAGCACAGGCTTCATGTCTGTCAGTAGTGCTTCATAGTGATAGGACTGCTGTTGGGAGGAAAAAAAATCAGCAAATGACAATGGTCATAACTTGAAATGCATTGCCCTTAGACCTACCTTGGTTTTATTGCTATAAAAATATAGTTTAGGCAACCAATGAATATATTGGGTAGGGTTTTACTGTTCTTTTTGGTAGATAACACTTGGACTCTATTCATTTCTTTTAAAAATCTTTCAGGCTGTGCATTACAGTA
>NW_010159933.1:0-19965 GCF_000695765.1 Mesitornis unicolor
TCCTAAGATTCTGTGATTCTGTGATCATATGGTGGTGGGTTTTGACCTTAAAAAAAATTACATTTTTATTTTAAAAAATGCATCTCAAATCCAGAAAATTCTTGTCAATATTTAGCAGATGAAACATCCACACTGCAAGCAGATAGCTTTTCTTAGTGACATTTTACACTCCTTTCCACTTCCTGAGCTCTCCATTAGTTTCATAATAAAATCGGTTTTAAGGGGCAAAGTGTAAGGATTTAAATGCAGTAGATAATTTGGGGTTTTTTTCTACAAATTCCCTAATGAACTTTCCAAGAGTTCTGCAAAATCTACAAGGGCAAAGGATTGCTGATAGTTAATCCTTTTTCTGATTAACATAATCCCATGTGATTTTTCCCTTCAGTGTAACTACGATTGCTACATGCTATTGCACTAGCAACATCTATCAACACTTACTTTGTACTAGGTGATTAAGAGCATCAGTGAAAGTTTTGGTCTATCTGCAAACACCTCAAGTCCCATTTAGCCACATATTGAAGGCCCAGATATTATTTTATTAATGATTTTCTGTATGCAAAGTTCAGGCTGATTACCAAAATCATAAATACAGAAGCACTTTTTACAAGCATGAATATTCATTTTCAAAACATTGCTGCCAGACAAATATTTCTGAGATTATATATCATAGAGAGCTTCAGTTAAGAATACCAGGTTTGGCTCCTCTCTGATCTCAATCCACAATGAAGCTCTCCTGTGTGTAAGCAAGAGTATACAAATGTGATTCCAAATCCATACCTCTGTGATTTTAGTAAAAAATTTAAAATAATATCTTTGCATTCCAAAAATAAACAGAATATAGCAACCTGCAGAAGCTCTGAAATGTCTGGGCTGTAATAATCTTCTACTGTGATGTGCTAATGACAAAATGTGGTTTTTTATTTAAAAAATAATTCTAATTTAAAAGGACATAATTTTTTGTTCGTACAGTGCATGCTATAAGGTATGACTCAGAATTGTTTATCAAACAACACGTCATACAGTTCTAAACCAATTCTTCATGCGTATGAAAATCCGCCTCTTTTACAGTCTTTGAAGTGAGCCCTAAGGGAATATTTGCGTACATACTCTAATGCTGATTATTTTATCAGCCACAGGAGCAAAAAGTGCTTTATCACAAAGACACCAATTAATGCAAAAACAAAAAGCCCTTCAGTTTTATGTCTGATGTTGAAAGAAACTCAGTTATAAAATTATTAATGGGAAATGTAACTTCTGTAATACACATTTTGAATATATGCTCCCTGATGCTTTGTAAAAAAAAAGTGCTCCATTAAGATTACAAAGGAAATATGTATTTTGGTTTTCTTTTCTATTGCTAAGTATTGTATGCATATTATTATCCTTTCATGTGCCATACACAGCTGCACAGCATTTTATGAAACACATAACCTACGGAGTAAATTATATTGTAAGTCATATATTGCAACACTGTACCAATTATTCAAAGTTTTCTCCTAGAGACCTGTATTAACATTTTGCTATTTGTCTGTAAGACTAACCTTTAATCTCAAAGCAGGAAAAGCCTTCAAAAAATACATAAATATTTTCAAGTTCCTGAAAAGTTCATGTAATTTCTACTTTATATATTGCTGTTCAGATTTTTTAAATGGCTGCTTAAATTGCCCTAACTTAGGATTTTACTGGAGTGTGATCTGCTCTGAAACCATCAGCCCAAGGATGGTAGACTGTTACAAGTTGAAAATTAGATTAATATCAACATAACTCAGCCAAACCACACACTTACAAGTTTGTCAAGGGAACGCTGTGTCATGCTGCTTGGCTTGCTGGTGAAGTATTCACCATGCATGTAACAAAGTGATAATTTGAACAGTTCTTCACAATTTGTCTTGGGAAAACACAAAAGACTAGCAAAAGTTACAGTAAAGCACTTCAGTTTTCCTTCTGGAAATCAATGTGTACACAGGCCTTTGCCTCATCAACATGAAGCTCCTGTGGCAGTGACCAACATTTGAAAGCTTCACACATTTTTTAGTCAGCATTTCTACATCCTATTGTGTCTAGACTCCAACCAAATGTGCCAGAGTCTGCCCATCACAGCCTTGCTCCAAATTGCTCACAGCCTAGAAGTTAAGTCATACTTGCCTAATTTACACTTCTGCATATGCTGGTTGGAAGCCTGGGGTACTGCTGGGTCTGCAAAATATGAACACCTCCCACTCCAAGTTGCTTCAATTGGTAGAAATACAAAATGTGTGCCTATATGGCACACGGACAACAGCCAGAGGGTACTGTTGTAGAAATGGGCACGACTCCAGGCTGCAGCCTCCAGCACAGAAGGGTCTCTCACAGACAACTGATCCGAACCTCACAGGGCAACCCTGCATTGCACGCACTGTGAATCCACTCTCAATAAATAGGATGTAGACTTGCTCTGCACTTGTGGAGAGCCATGTCCACGGCTTCCAGAATGGTGATGATGCTTCTATGTGTAGTCCATCCCAACTCTCACTGCAACTGCTAGCAAGTGAAAAGTGTTACCCAAAGGAGTACCTCAGTGATATTAAGGTCATGTTCTTATTCACAAACACAGTGGGCTTTAGATGTCCATGGATTTTCATCACAAGAAAAAAAATGAAATCCCTATTGCTCCTGTGCCAAACTAAGTAGGCAGATTGACTTCTTAAGGTCTGAATTCCTCACGTCTCCATGTCCATCCATTCCCCAGTGGGCAATACTTTGGTCTAAACAAAAATTAAAGCAGGGGCACTGGGCTAGCATTAACACTAACCAGGGAACTACGAGATACCTAGAGACTTTCTTCTCATGCTGGCTGGAAAACCAGTGGTTTCAGGGATTGTTTTTTTTCCCTCCTCCTGGTGCAGGCCTAGGACATTCACATTTTAGAGACAGCCCTTAGTAATAATCTCTGTCAGAGCTACTGTTCTGTATGTATCAAAGTTGGAGGAAGCCAGTTCTCTGAACCAGCATGCTTTTTGGTGATTTACAAATACATTTGCAGGGTTGGCAAAGTTAATTAAAGTTAATAGAAAATTTTAAAGCAAGAAGAAAAAATAGAGTGGTAAGAAAAATTAATTAAAAAATGATCTATCATTTGAAAGCTGCAGAAGGGGCTGCATTCTCACAGGGGATACAAATGACTGCCATTTTATACTTTAACTTCTTCCAGACAGTACAGCACAACAGACTCATCAAATGTGTCTGTGTAATATCTTCAGACTAATGATTTGGCTTAAGTTGCCAGCTAGGGATTTCCTCATTCATTACTTTCGACATATTTACCAAGTCTCAAAACACTACAGACTTTTTTTTGCTTCTCATCTCCTGCAGAAAGGATGAAAAGTTCTGTGATTATGACTCAGCACAGCATCAGATAGCTTTTCCTTCCTTGGCTTTGCTCTACTCCTTCTCTGAGAATTTTAGCATTTGGACACACTGTGTGTGTGCTTTGTTTGTCATAGAATCATAGAACGGTTTGGGTTGGAAGGGACCTTAAAGATCACCCAGTCCAACCTCCCCATCATGGCAGGGACACCTCCCACCAGACCAGGTTGCCCAAAGCCTCATCCAACCTGGCCTTGAACACCTCCAGGGAGGGGGAATCCACAACTTCCCTGAGCAACTTGTTCCAGTGTCTCACTATTCTCAAAGTAAAGAATTTCTTCCTAATATCTAATTTAAATCTACCCTTTATCATTTTGAAACCATTACCCCTTGTCCTATCACTACATGTCCTTATAAAAATTCCCTCTCCAGATTTTTTGTAGTCTCTCTTCAGGTACTAGAAGTTGTCCATCTGCATAATGCAGGTGTCCACAGAATGCAGAAAAGGAGCACTTTGTTAGTATCTGTAAAGTACTTTCAGACATCCACATGCAAAATAACCTAAAACCCGAAACTCTTATGACGCTATTTGCAACTTTTTGCTTTCACAAAAGAGTACTTTACATGGATTATTCTTCATAGGTGTAAAATCTATGGTTAAATACACAGAATGCATTTGCAAGATGTTTCTTTTTTATTTTTGAGTGCATGCTTTCAAATGAGGTATTAGTGCTAAGAGCCAGGAGATCCAGAATTTATCACTGGCTTTTCTAATAGTTCTTTTAAATCTACTTCTGATGGCTAGAATTTATCTTCCTGGAAACTGGAAGCATTACCATAGGGAGCTGATGCAAAAATCAAACTCACAAACAGTCTCGAGTTTTTAACATACAAAGTATTAATGTATTGAAGCCATAGTTCTGCTAATTCCTGACTCCATTCATTGCATGGAAACTGAGCCTAGAAATAGATATCCTTAGATAGGATTTCCATGTTCTAAGTTCCCCTGAGAATCACACTGTCCTTGTTTCAGAATATGATACAGTTTTGCTTAATAGGGTTATTGAGTCATCATTTTTGGCACTTTTTTTTCAAATTCCAATCTAGATTAAAAAAAAAAAAGGAAAAAAAAAAAAGAAAAAAAAAAGGCAAATTATTCCCAGTCCTGGTGATTACTTTCTGCTGCTTCTGGACTGTTAGTCGGGGGGCTGCCTAGAGTCCTTCCAGCTGGAGCACTGACTTGCTTACATTTCCAGCAATCCCTAGTAAGAAGGTACTCTAGGAAAGCACAAGCACAGTTTGTGATCATCCTCTGCATATTGATAAGAGCTAAGATGCAGCCAGGCCCAGTTAGAAGTTTTCTTCAACAACCACTAGCAATTCAATTCAACCAGAATTGAAAGACAGATGAAATTTATTCCCTGTCTTAAAGATGTCAAAAGGTTAAGAGAAATGAAATGCCTTCTATTTCACCAAAGAATAAATTTTTCTCTTAGAACTTTTCAGCTACTTTGCTCATCAATTTCCCAACTTTTGGGTTTTTTTCAACCTATTCTTCTCAAAACCAGAGACTGATTAACATTCCTAGCATAAATATTCTATTATTTCGACCAATAAAATAATGAAGGACTGTGTAATTTCCTTCTACTTCCATCATCCATGTTGAAAGAAAAGGGGAACTGAGGTAGTTAATATGACTCAATCTTATCTCCTCTCTCCCAGCTAGCATCAGGATAGTAAGTGACAAGCCAATTGTAAAGCTAATTTTTTATCAGTCACCAGAGCTGAGCCCTCCTTGCTCCAGTATTCTGGTCTTAATCTACTCGATGTATGAGTTAATACTTCTTAAACATAATCACTAATACTAATTTTTTGGTAATTTGCAGCTAATTCAGAATCTGAATATTTACCCCAAAAGTTCATTTTATGCTACCTGCCACGTTCAGTAATTCTCAGTCCCTGGAAGATAAACAGAAAGAGTGCAAGAGGTTCCATAACAGTCAAAATAAATTAGTGAACTAAAGTTAAAGAATTAGTTACAATAAAGTTTTTGCAACACTTATTAGGCTGTAAAGAAGCAAAAACCTTCCACATGGATTGGATTAGTTTTAAGAAGGATTAAGAATGTTATTTCTATAGAACACAAAGTGAAATTTTGTCACTTGCAAAAAAGCATCTCGTATTTCAACACTGAACTGAAAACATCACATCAATAAAGGACGTTGTATTTCTCTGGCACCAAAATGCCAGCCAAATTTTTGACAATGCTGGGGAGAATATGGATGCTGTCAGAGCACTTATTTTTCAAATTTCTATTAGCAATTTCCATATGAATCAACTTTCTAACTCTGGGCAACAACACTGCATAAATTCTTGAATATAAATATACAACATTTCATTGATAAACAGCAAGGAAATATAAAGAGGTTTCATATGTTTACACAAATATATTGCCTGGTACCCTTATTAGTTCAAGTCATCACATGATCTATATGTCATGCTGTAAAGGTTAACAAAGTAGGAGAAAAAGGAAAAAAAGAATTAAAGAGAAATATGTACTTTAAAAAAAAAAAGCACACCCACAAAAAAACCCAAAACAAACAACCCTGATTTCATATGAGTATGTTCTTACTAACTAGGACTGTACAGGCCAGAACTAAAGAAAACACTCTTCCAGCAAGTATTTACCACCCTATACCACCCTAAAGCTGTCTCCCAAGTTGTCTCTCTATCTTTCTTCCTAATGATTCATTTTTCCTTTGCATAATTTCATTTCTATTCAGTCTCCCACCATTCTACCCAATACACAATTATATGGGTGGTCTGGCCTCCCTGGACATGTATTTGTTTCTGTGGAGGGAGCTTATGCAGGGCTGATAAACTCATTGAAGTACTTGAATTCATCTTTATTCATCTTATTCATCTCCTTAATGTTACTAAAATTCATGTCTTTTATCTGTCATTTTTTTGCAGAAAATGTGATTTTTAAAGCTCAAAAACATATGGTCTCACACCTGTAGGAAAACCAAAATGAAATGTGTTTCCTTAGCATCAAAAAACCAGCATAACTCAAGACAATATTTTGAACCAAGTGATATCTCAAGGAAGACTGACATGGCCAAATTAATCTTATAATAATACCCTCAAACACTACCATGTGGCCAGTAAGAAGGACTAGGTTCTTGTCCATTCCAAGCCCTTTATTTGTCTGCTTCATAGAATAAGCAGCTTCCAACTCCTTATTCTAAATTTAGATCATTAATAAAGTTGCAGTATTTTAATCAGAGCAGAACAGTATTCCAGATAGAATTAAATAATTTGTATTGTTGCTAGACATTTAACTCTGTAGTACTTTTACTGAATAAAGTAAAAATTTTATACCACAGTAAGCATTTACAAGAATCAGGTACATAAAAAACAATATACAAGAAATTATATAATCTATTATGTTGCACTAGAAAATTAATCAAATACCAAGTGAACAGTCTATTTAACACAGTACTCAGAGGAACAAAATACTATGATTATTTTGCATTTACAGTCTTGTAGCAACAGTGCTATGTTTTCTAGTCAGAGTACAGTTAGAGTTTCAAACTGAGATAAAAGTCTCAACTGATGCGAAGACATCATAGCACCTACCTCTCCACTGAATTTTGCACCTATCAGTAGACTACCCATCTGCTGAAGAAAAATCTTACTTCCCAGAAGAGCTTTCTATAATAAAGAAAAAATTACCTTTGAGTAGTTATTGTTAACCGGATGAGTGGGTGAAAGGAATATGCTATTAGTCTGTAACAGAAATTAGATAAATTAGTTCAATCACAAAGCTACTTTAAATTCCAGCAGGACAGCTTTTCAATGCTGTGTTGGTAATATTTAACCATCATTAGGAACTCTACTCATAGACATTGCTAGAACAAAATGATAGCCCTTGCCTCAGAGACTTCAAAAGCTCAGTTCAGGCAAAGGCACTGTAAACTAAGAGACTATAATGAAAGGAAATGTCACAGCCCTTACAGTTCAACCTATGCTGCAACATTAGGAAAAAGGATTGGTGAATCTAGGGTACTCTAAAGGTGAGCAGATATTGTAGGAAAGGACATCTGTAGATGTTTCCATTCTAGATACTTGAGACACTTTACTTTTATTATTGTAGACCTGCCATTCTCTTTTAATGAATGTGTCTCTAAAGCTTGATTTCTCAACAAAGCTTCACATCCATCAAACTTATCCGTGGGTCTGTTTCAGGACAAATAATTGGTGGATTCTACCTTGCTTAAAAGAAAAAAAAAAGCAACGCGTTATAAGAGGAATGATAGGTACTGGTCACCCTACTGCTTTCAATGCACATTCAATTAGATATACAATATGTAAGAAGAAGCCTATGTAAGTGTCTGATCACAAACATCTTCACTCTTATAAAAATAAAGGTGCAAAATCAGGAACCCAAGCTTTGTAAAATTACTACTTTCCTTTGATTAGTCACAACTGCATTGCTGGCATATTAAATATGATTCTTTATTCAGATAAATTACCATTAATTTGAAAGCATAAGAGATTTAAATTCCATGAAGGAGGCTACAGGTCAAAATTAAATATGTATTGCCCTATTTCTGTTGTTTCCTTTATACTCACATTGCTCAAGTATATACAAGTAATCTCAGAGAAAGGAGAAATAAAATAATTGAAGTATAGCAAAGCACACTGATATAAAGAAATTCAGTCCATTTCAATTACCTTTTTGATGGTCATTAACTATAGTGAAAACATGAAGATTCTTTTAAGGGGCTAAGTGATACCGACACATTAATTAAATGTGCATCATGCCAGAATGGCAAAGCAGTTCACACAAAGGTGATGCCAACTGTGCCTCTTCTGTGGTTTTAATAATATAATTACTAAATGTAAGTTCATATAATTAGGTCTGTTCCATGTTCATCAGATTTTGCCGATATTAAAATCGAGGCTGTATCACTTGCTTAATAGAAGTAAACTCAAGCTTTCCAGCTAGCACTTCAAAAATCTTTGGCTAAATGCCATAAAGGTTCTTTCGGGGTTAGAATATTGTAACTAAAACAATTTACTACATTTCTGAAAGTACCAGATAACATCTCTACAGCAAGTTAAGCCACCTATTACACTACCTGGGCACTAATGCATTAGGCTTGTAACTTCCAGAAATAGCATTAACATGTGAAAGTGCAGACACAGTCAAGCTCTAATACATATTTTCATCTCCTGCTTAAGCACAGCATGCATAAACAAGATAAACACCAATCTACATAGAGAACAAATGTGTTTGTGATAAAATCTGGGAAGTTAGTTGACATGCTATTAAAAGCTATCTAGATCTTTGGCAGGCATGTACTAATAGAACTCTAATCTTCCTATTTTTAAAACTGAAACCTTTAATGTCAATGTACCTTACACATCAAGACCCCAATCCAAAGCACCCTGTAAAAAAGGACAACCCTTGTGTTTTACCCTGGTGGACCTTTGGACTGGGCTTTATAAACATAATGCAGCTAATGGCTGGATTAATTCTGCAGACTTGCAAGCATTACCACAGCCTTATTGCATAGTGTCTTACAGTATCAACACTTGCTTGCATTCCCCACTCAACTACTGCAATGACTGCATAAGCATTTTAACAGGTCAGTGTTGCAGCATACCAAATCTTGCAAGACTTGCAATGCAGGAAGGATTTGTAGACTACATTCTGCGGGACCCACAGGAGTGCACAGCAATGACTGACTGTCCTGTTTCTTCACCCACGTACAGATCTTTAGACCAGATCTTTGCAGCCACCAAGTAAGATCTGGCTAATAGGAAGCAATGACATGCGTGGGCCAGAGGGCAATTAATTGGTATAGGAATCCAGGCAGATTAATGGTGTAGCTTGCTTTGTTACTCAATTCTACATGTATTCATGTAAACACATCTTTTGGAGCTTTAAACGGAGAGCTGATTAAGTGAAACTAAAGTGGAAATTACAGGTGGAACAAGGCCTTTGCCCAAGGTGATGTGAAAAACAAGGCTCAACAAAGGAATGATAAAGATACTTCTCAAAATACTGTAACCAAAAAAAAAGCAATACAGTGTAAACTTCTCAAGAGACTTTTCTAAATAAGAATGGGTAGGTGAAACTAATATTTCACCCACCACAGTTGCAGACATTCAAATTGAATAATTCCCAGCTCCCTCAAGAAAAAAAAAAATGAATAAAACGAAAAAGAGAAAAAAAAGAAAAAAGTAATCTCTAACTTCAGGTTCTTCCAATATTTTTTTCATCTTTGAAGAAGTCACACATTTATACTAAACATATATTTAGTTATCATCTTTCTTTAATGGAATTTTCTGTGAAAGCCAGTGGAGCTGGAAAATAGAAGCAATTTCCATAAATTTACTTTTGTTTCTTTTGAAAACAAACAAAGCAATATTTTTTCTTCTTGTTATACATAATTTTTTCTCCTGGCTATCTAATTTAGTTTATATAACTATTTTTATAAGTTCTTTTTCTCTTCATATTGTAATAAAATGGAAAATCTATTGTTTTGCTGTATAGCCTCTCTTAAAAGCTCTTATTGTTGTGTTAAATCAGTGTGTATCAAGGCTAATCTGTGTAAGTGGATTTTCTCTCTCTTATGCTCCTGTCCTTTTTCTCTCTCTCTGTTACAGCTCACTGATCAACTTCATGATGAGACAGGTAAACTGCAGAAGAACACAGCCTTGTCCACTCACCATCCCAAGGGCTTTCACATTTCACACAGTCACTATGCAGAAACAGAGTGAGGAACATGCTGCTCTTACTAATACAAATATCTTTGTCAGTCCAAGGTCAAGACTCACTTCCTTCAAAGATAATCTGGGATAGCAAACAGCTACTGCAACAGCCTATGAAGTTTATCTCAGAAAAGATGCTCGTACAGCCAGACTTTAATAGGCTAGGAAGGGACCAAGGAATTGACATATTTGTGATGATGCAAACTGCCAAATGTCACACTTACCATTCCTCCCATTGCTTTTTACATTCTCCTATTTTAAGTGACCTCATCTGCTCACGCATCTCCAATGACCAGAACTCCACAGACAACTTCAAAGCTCCATTTTTCTTTCCATAACATAAACAGTCTTTGGCATTACAGAAAGGGAAAAGACTGGATGTGTTGTTCAGTAGTTTAAAAGGCAGCAACTGTGGGAATGGGTGTTCTATCACCCCAGTAAGTCCATTTATGGACCATTTATGAAACAGTGACACATTACGCTTGAAAAAACAGAACAGCTATGACTTCTATTTACAAGCAGTAGGGAAAAAATTATCTGATATTAAGGAAGGTGACTTTTTGAACTTGGATAGTATTAAGTAAAATGGCAAAACTAAACTGAGTGGAAATGAGAAGTATACAATGCACTGTGACTCACATATTGCCATCACCGGGAATGAAGACCTCTGGTTTAATCCTTAGGGCTTTTGCTCTGAATGAATTTGGTAATATAGCAAAAAGAAACCTAGGCAATGAAGCTCTGACTTTATTTTATCTTAAAATATTTTTATTTTTCATCATAAAGAAATTGATCATGTATGCCTTTGACTCTAAAATGTACTATCACATGCATAAATTTTAGTACCTAAGGCATTTACAACTGAAGTCTATAGGTACAATCAGGTTCAAAATTACAAACATGTTCAAATACTTTGACAAATAAGTTTCTTAAACATTAATCTAGTGTTTTCTAGAGCCCAGTGCTGATCTCAAATTATTCATAGATTAGTACCAGACTCAATGCACCAAGAACATTCATCCTTAACAGTCAACATTATCAGCATTTTTACTAGAAGGCACTCCACTAGACAATGTTATGTAAATGTCATGTGAACATAAAAAAAAGCAATATTTAGTATTTCAGAGAGACTCCTAACAAAACATAATTACAGGGATTAGATGCCATTTATACAGAGTGTTATTTATTTGAATAGCAGATATTCAAAGTAATTCACCTAATCAGGTCTATAAGGTTATTTAACTAGCTTAAATTACGAATGAAATCAATGCCATATCCTATAATAAAAAGGCTTAATTAAATAATTAAGAGTTAACTTTTCTGAGCTGATTAACAGCATCAAAGAAGAAAGCATTTGTCTGACAGCTGAAAAATATGTTTGGGGGGGTAGCAAACTAGAGAGAATGTATATTTTAATTGAATAAACTCAGTACAGGAATATAAATACTTATGACTGCTGTGGGAATTACACCACTATTAATAACTCTCAAACGCCTAAAGTGTGCTCATTAAAGTAAAATGCTTAGTAAGGAATCTTGAAAATGCAAATGATGCTTCCCAGATGACATTTTCTTTTTTTGTTCAGTTTCATCCCCATTGAGCTTTAATACAGGTAGCCACAGCACTGGAGATGGGGAAAAAAAGGAACCAATTTATGCAGATATATGTTTCAGTATTTTAAATAATCTTCATGGTTTTTTTCCTCTACTTTAGTTACTGGAAAATAAGAAATTAAAATAACTGAAGACGACAACTTGGCATCATTACAAGAAGGTAAGGAAATTTATTGTAAAATTATTTTATCAGAAAAATGTCAATTTCATTAAAGCCTTTGGTGGGGTTCTGGGAGTCTGGATTTTATTATTATTATTACTATATATAAATTAATATAAAAGTTCTGACTAGTTTACATATGAAGTTATTATTTTTCTTTTATATCAGATCAACCATCTCCCTGTACATAATATTCACCTGAGGATGAATATTAATAAACTAGTGACTATTAATTTACTTATGTAAAATAAGTTTTAACAACATCAATCATGAGCAAAAAGACTATTTTGGTGTTCAGCAAATTTATCTGTAATATGGATAGGCTATTGCTACCTGCCCTGGCTCATTTCCTAGAAACAAAAAAATTCAAAACAAGGAAAAAAAAAAAGAAAAAAAGAAAAAAAGAAGCTTGTATAAGAAACCTTCTGCAAAGGTTTATTTACTTAACAGATGGCTGATGTTAAAATACTCAGATGTTCAAGTTCTGATAATAATCTAGTTCATGTGATGATTTGACTCTGAGATTCCTTATCAAATAAATTCCTGATCTCATTCACAAATCATAGCTACATTACTCTTCCTATCATCAAACACTTCTGTTCTCTTATAGTTCCTTTCTATGAAGATTTTTACAAAATGGTCCCCCTTGGGCAAAATTTGGCTTTCCAACAGAAGGTGGTAAGTTGACAAGCATCCTCTTAAAAATGCAGACTGATTCATATTTCTTGATCAAATTAGTATTCATACCCTTCCAGTATTGATCAGCATACACTTCATTTGTTAGCATTTAGAGGCCAAATTACTGTCATAAGCACTGAACTCAGTTATTCCTCAAGTGCATTTTACTTGAACTCCTCATGTCAAAGGAGCTTAGAGACCACCACCCAAGAGCACCAGCACTGAATTTCTGGGAACTCAAACCTCTCCTCTTGCCTCTCTCCACATGCAAGAGACTGAAAGAGTTAATGTGTGCTTCAGACATTGTGGCAAGACAGGTTCTGCAAATTAAGTGTCAAGTGTGGGAATCAGAAGGAGTATCAGATGATCTGCAGTTCTGTGTTGCCAGGCAAGACAACACATCATATATGTCCAGAGGTCATACAGAGTTAATTTGGGCAAGGGGCTCACGACCACCACCCTCAGTGGCGCCTGCACGGCAGACCAAGAGTTATGCAAGTCCTTGAGGGACTGGATTGTATAAAAAGGCACAGACTCAGGGACTCACATGCGTGCCCACCACGGAAGGATCCATCACTGTCATGGAGAAATCATCATAGGATCCAAGGGTGGTGATATCTTTCCTTATCTCTTTCCTATCTCTCTTTTTCTCCTTCTTACAAAGGTTTCCAGTAAGAACCCACACTGCCAACTTTTTCATATTTTCCAAGTTCAAATTGTTTACATTAAAAATAAAAAGCTTAATTGATCATTTGGTGTCCTTCCATGTTAATTTAGCCCAAGGGGACTTGCAGAACGTTAGTCACTCTCCTTCTGCCTCTGAGGTGGGATACGACACCACCTCAGCCCTGAACCTGTTCCCAAGAGATTGGCTTTTCCTGATGGTTGCAATCAAATTATTTGTTCCTCAAAATGCAAATGAGAACACACATATACATGAAAAAATCACCCCAAAACCCCAAGCACAACACTCAGCCCCTTACCTTCCCTGTCACCCCTTAAAACAGTTAACTAGGCCACATTTCAGGAGAACAAACCTCTGT
This sequence comes from Mesitornis unicolor, assembly GCF_000695765.1. Lineage (NCBI taxonomy): Eukaryota > Metazoa > Chordata > Aves > Mesitornithiformes > Mesitornithidae > Mesitornis > Mesitornis unicolor. Next base: position 13,623 of record NW_010159933.1, read on the forward strand.
TTTACACAAAGTAGTAAATGCAATGTGTCTTAAACACAAAACAACTGATAAATAGGACTTACTAAGTGAAAGAATCAGTAATACACAGTAAGAAGCTAAACACCTTCAACCATCTAATAATGAGATACGATATTATACATCTGTGTTTGAAGAAACATGCCATTAAGTGTGCTTCCACTGCCCTCTTTCCTCCTCCTCACATTCTCATTCTCCTTGCCCTACCCCTGTATCCCCCTCCACCTCCCACCCCATCTTGGCCTAACTTGTCCCTACACTACCCAAAATGTAGAGTTGATGATATTTCAAGATAATACTTCAAGAAGAAAAGCTAAATCAGGGAACACAATTGATATTCAATTGACAGAAATATCGCCTGCCTGTGAACCAGTAAAGAAAACATTTTTATAGGAAAGTCTTACTAAGCCCTATTTACAAACAAACAAACAAACAAACAAGCAATTCAATGAAGCCTAATGAAGTGTGGAATCTTATAGATTTGTTCCCTGTGGTTGATTGACCTTGATGCATATTGGAGATGTAAGCTCCAACTGAACCTCTTTCCAAGCCTAGGACATTTATCTTACTTTTCCTGGATAATCAAGGAACACAGCATCTCTCTCATTTAGGCATGTTATCTATCTGCCTATTTTAATGTGGTTTCATCTTTGAGACCTCTATCACACTGTCAAACGTGGTCAAAACTGATTCTTATGGCTGAAATCCATCTAAAAATTATTAGAGACACAAACACCATGTGACTGCAAAAATCTTGTTTCTCTGGGGAAAAAACCTAGAATTACCAAACATTGTTTCTATATAAAAAAGAAATTAAGTGTATCTTCAGCAAGGTCACCTTGGGTTCTTTCTGATTCTCAAAACTTTTTTCCACATTTACTCCATTAAATATTTCACATCCAATTAACTCTCCAAAACACACATAAAGTAGCTCTTCAACTCCCCCTGCCCTTTTTTTAGAGCTGTAACGGTATCATAGACCCTAGTTTAAATTCATGCAAAAGATGCTAATTCTTGCTCAATTGCTACAGTTCTTAACATTTTTATGAGTTGTGGAAATATTTTCTAACATACCCTTTCAATTTATAATATTTTTTGCTATGACACTGAAGTCCATAGTGAAGAAAACAGACATATAATTCTTTTTTGTTCTTAAACAGTTCTTAATTCTCTGCAAAAACCTCAGGCAATATATTCAAGTTTTTCAGAAATAAAGGTTTTTAGAATCTTTAGGAAGTCTTAGATGCGCTACAACTACATTGACCATGATCTGCAAAGCAAGAAATAAGAGACAAAGAGATACTACCCTTATGTAAAATCTGCATAATCTTACTACCAGCTTGATAAAGCCTGGCTGGCAACTTTTTCCTCATTTCTGCCCTAACAGTTCTCTTGCTTGAAGTGGGGAGGGATAAAATTTGTAAACCACATAGCAAGTTTTTAAGAAAAGAAAATTAGCAAATCTCTATTTGTCTGATAATAGCCATAGTATGTTTCACATTAACTACCAGAAAGCCAAGAAAACAATGTGTGGTAGAAAAACATGCATAGCAAAACTGCGAGGGAATGGGGAAAACTTGTCACAGTTTCATAAGAGAAAACTATAGGGAATGCTTTTTCAGTAAACAGGAGTAGCAAGTAAAGACTACTGAAGCTATTTGAAACCACTGATCTTTAGCATAAACGTTGAAAAGAAAAAATCCCTATAGATAATCATACCCTTCATTTAAGTAGAGCAAGGAAAATGAGAAAGGAAATTCAAAAAATTTGTTTTCATGAAAGCTGAAAAAACTAATTTTATGATGAATTTCCAGTTATTGAGACTTTTTTGTCCCTTTAGAGTTATTATTTTGTTTTCCTTTTTAAAATCTCCTCTTGTTTTCAGATCACAATCATCATATCTCAGGATAAAGAGGACTGCAAATCCAGTTATCCTTGAGTGCCTAAACATACAGTTTAGGAGAAAAGCTACAGATCCAGTGACAGATACAAAGAGCACAGAATATCCCACTGCTCCCTTCACAGATATAGTATAACATATGGTTAGCGTGGGGCTTTTCTCATCAGCTCAGACCGATGCAAAATGATCCAGTTAGAGTCAATTTGCATGTATAATATCAGAGCGGAGTGTCTACAGATTTATAAGCCAAAAGAAAAAGTATTCACAACTTTGGGAAAGAAAATTTGGAGTTCCAGACAGCTTTAGCTGATCTTAAGTCCCATACAGCTTCTAGCTAATTCTCAGTAACTTATGCAGGGAATTAAACATGCAATTCCCAGCATTAACAAACACTGCTGCTACTCAGAGTCTTTGAATGCTGAAAACTCTAGTGTTTACTAATAGCATCTATTTAGTACCGCAGGTGAAATGCTGATTACTTAATTTATTTCTTAGTTATTTGGAAAACTTCCTACTGCATTTATTTTGCATATCCTGCTTTTCTTCATGTGAAGATGAAGGTCATTGAAAAATCCTCAGTGATCCAAGAGGACTATGGCACAACAAATGAGCATCACAGCATGCATACAGTATGGGGCATGAGGGTGCAACACAAAAATCTTCTCAACAGTCCATTTACACACTGTGAACTAAATTCAGTCACCATACTTGTATATAAAACTTCCACCTATTCCTGCAGGGCTGCTATGTGCATATTTGAGTACACTTCAACCTTTGATTGCTTTACCATCTAGTTCATAATTTCACAGATACAAAAATAGACCATTCAAATACTTTAGAAGCATTACATGAAGCAGAACAGCAAAGAAATATTTCGACACATTAAGACTTAGTAAGTTGCTTTCCCGAACAAGGCCAGATCCTGCAGATTCTACATTCCCTATTGAAAGAAAGCAATTTCAAATTCTTACTAGAAAAAAATAAAATTTAAGTTATTACTTCACACCTTTCTGGCTCATGCACTCTTGATGGTTGTCCTCCCATTCTCCTATTAATGTTTAGATGTAAATAGCATTTTGTCAGGAATACATACTGATCATAGTTTTTACAAATAATGAATAAGTTGACATTCAGAGAGAAAAGAAAGATTATTTTTTCAGTTTGATATTGCCGCTTTCAACACCGACTTACATTGAAAAGGGAAAGGAAATCCTGATGGTTGGTATGTAGTCCTCATTTCATTTTGCTTCACAGAGACAAGCATGCAGAGACTGGAAAAAAAAAAGCAAATTTAAACTCAAGAATTTCCCACAGTAATATACTCATCAGTATAGTACCTTAATCTCCTCTCAGAGAAGGCTTTCAGGGATTTTACATAGTCCCATCCCTTCCCTTTCTTATAAAAAGTGAATTAAATGAGTTGTAGCTTTGGCCATCCTTCTCAAAGACAATTCTCTTTCTACAGAAACATTTTTTTTTCCTTTTTTAAAAAAGCATCTGCAACACAGCACCAAGCTTCCCAACCAAAAATCTTACTGCTTAATTGAAACCAATGTTTTTAGTGATAGATGCTGAGATACAACTCAGATACAGCAGAATTTCTTGTTTCTTCTACTCTCTTTCCAATTTAAACGATCTCATCATCTTTTCACACCTCCATCATCTCCACACACTTATTTGCCTTATAATAAAGTGGAAAAGACCTGCTTACCTACTGAACAACTAGTTTGTAATCTGGCATGTTGCATAACAGAAGTTGGTTCATAGACTTCTGTCCTTCCTGTTCTCTGCTGGCTAAAAATCCAACCTCACTATCTTTTCTAAGCAGTGTAGGAATTGTCTAAAAGAAGATGTGATCAAATGGTTACCTTTCAGGGACCATTTGCCACCAAACTTATTTTATAATTCATCTGCTCTCTGATACCAGTAGTTACAGTATTCTGTAAGGTACAACTGTACTTCCAGTGCACTACATAAATGTTAATGGAGTGAAATTGCTCACATCCATATTTTAACAGGCTTAAGTACATCAGCTCACTTACTTCTAGAAAGAAACTTATCTCAAGAAATGATAAAATGTCTACCAGAGAAATTCAGCAGTGAAGTTAACTGTAAGGTTGGCTATTTCAGTGAGGATTTCAGGAGGAGGGTGTTGGCTTTAAGGGTTTCGTGGTTGGTTTTTTTTGGGAGGGTTCTTGCGTTTTTGTTTGTATTGTTTGTTTTACATTTATTTAAACACATGGCTATGTTATGACTTGCTATTCACTTCTAGCTCCTAATGGTTAAACAGAAGCTTGTGCTTTTGAGATTTTCTTGAGCTTTAGAGCTATGTGAAATGTTTTTCTTCCTATCTAAATCCACTTTTATTGTATATAAACATGTCTGTTTGTTAGCTTACAGCTGATTTAATTAGACTAAATTAATTCAACCAATAAATGGTGAAATGACTCATTTTGACATAACTTGTGCATGTTGGGCTCTCAGATATAACAGAACTGCTTGTGGATGTTGAAGAGTCCATACACTATAAAAAACATATTAAAAATGTAATGTCAAAACTTTGCAGCAGCCAAAGTCAAGCAAAACTTGGACAAACACTTTTTATATCCTCCAATACCAGCAACCACAAACAAGTCCGATATTTGATTCATTGACCTCACCTTCATGGGGGCACTGGAGGCAAAGTTAAAAACTCAGGCAAGTAGCTTAGAAAATAAGTGGCAGATCACTTCAGTAACAGTGCCAACAACACGAGGAGATGCAGATGCAAATAACAGGTACAGAAAAAAACCTGAGAGAAGATTTACTGTTTGGAAATAAAAAAAGTACTGATGCTAAAACTTTCCATTTTGCTTCTGTCATCCCCTAAATCAGCAAACTGAGTTGTAATCTCCAAAAATCAAGTCTATAGATGCAGTAGTCCAATAAACAACTAAAGACAGGAATCTACAGTGTACTATTTTAGTAAGCAACATCAATAACACCAGAGGTGAGGGTAGGCTGGGGAATATTTATTTATTTATTTTTAATACATATTGCAATATTCTTAATCTCCTTCTCTCTTCAGCTTGGTCAATCTCCTTATGGTCCTTTGTGCCAACAATTCTCCTCACTCAATGGGGGCTGAATACAATCAGCAAGCTGTTCATATCAATGAGGGCCATTTCAGAAATGTATGGGAACTGCTGCTATCACACAAAAGAAAAGACAACATAAAATAGACAAGCACTGCTGACAGCAGAAGAGTCACTTCACCCCACAGGTTCTCCTGGATGTAACACAGAATCTAACAATCTCCACTGACAGTGTGTCAAATGCAGAGAAGTAATTTTTGAGGAAGTTTCATTTAAATAGACCAAGTGATTAAGGTGAGTGAAACAAGTGACAGGCCAAGAGACTCAGAAATTTATATTTAGTAGACAGAAAATGATACAATGAAGTCCCTCCATCCAGTTCAAATGGTATGTAACCAGAAGTAGTGGCAGTAACTGGTCACCCAGACAAGACAATTCAGAACATGAAAAGGAAGGAACAGACTTCATAAAGATAAGGTAGCTATCCAAATAACAGAACAGCCCACTCAACCTTGCTATGTAACAGCTCAGTGTATTTTAAATTGAGTGTAGCACAAGGAACAAATTAATATTTTGAAGGCATAGTACACTGACATAAAGCTCAGCTCAGCTATGTGGTTCAGAACACATCTAACAACTGCCAAAGCTGATGAAGAATCTAACAGAAAGAGAAAAACTGTAGAGTAACGATAAAAAACAAAACTACCAATTACTCATGCAGCCAATGCAATAAAATAGAGGGGATATGAGTTTTAGATACAGTACCCAATTGAAGTACTTGTTTACTTCTTCACAGGATTACTTCTTTATTCAGTACTGAAAATTAGTTTCTCTCTGAAGTTCAAAGATTTCCTATCATATATAATGAGGGACAAACAGGAAAGGAGGTTTATATATAAAAGTGCTGAGGTACTGGTTTTTATTGGCTGAGAAGTATACTTTGAAATACTCAAGTCTCTTCTACAACAGGTATGGGTAATCTTATTTAGGTGCTTCCTGCATGGGCAGAAATCATTACAGGTACACCACAGAAAGGATATTCTTAGAAACAAAACCCATCTTCAAGTGGATTCATCGTTCACAATCAGAGGAAAAAAAACCCACTACTTTCAACTGTAATGTGGTACTCTGGAATACCATATATACAGGCAAGTTTCCTGGGCAGTAAGCCATTACTATGAGCACCTCAGCTATTCCAAGGATATAAATTAATAATAAATGTTGTCAAGGGCTTAGTAGGCATGTCCAGCAGGCAACTTTGTTTATTCTATTTTAGAACCAGACTGAATTACAAGCAAGTAAGGTGTACAGGGATAAGTTTTTCATCCTGTTCAATCTCTTCATAAATGACCTT
>NW_010159934.1:0-1190 GCF_000695765.1 Mesitornis unicolor
GGCCGGCCAAGCCCAGCTGGGCAAGGCCGTGGCCGAGCTGGTCAAGGCTGGTGCCAGAGAGAGAGAGCGAGGCATGCCCTGCACCCCCATTTAATACATGAATTCGCAGGGGCGCTGATTGGCTTGACCCTGGTCAGAGGTGGGTCTGACAAAGGCAAAGGGGGAGCTTTTCAGGTAGCTTTTTAAAGTGCCATCTCCATAGCCCTTTCCCTGTTACCAAAGACACAACCAAAAACCCCCTCACAGAAAACCCAATAGAGTGTATTACCTCTTGAACATTGATTCCTTCGAACAAGGTATCTGCTCAGTAGAGCTGATTGTACTCCATGTGTTTTTCAGAGCAACATGAAGTTTGCTTATACTCTCTTTTTCACTAGGTTTGATCTTTGAATCAGAAGAAAGGTCAGTAGGTGTGTAAGAAGTAGCAACCACTTACCTAAAGCACTAAATTAGCTGCATCACACCTACCTTGAATTTCTGTATCTACTTTTAGCAGAAGGAACTAGAAAGTCAGAGCAATGAATCTTGGTGTTTAACTTTTTGGCACTGCAATATCAAGTGTCACAAAATCTGAAATTCTTTGTTGGATTTAGACCATGACCTTTAGATAATCAAGTGTTTTTACAGTCTTTGCTGCTGAGTACGTGAGTGTAAACTCACTGATGAAAATGTGGTTGCCTGTAGTCTAGGGAAAAACTAGACCTCTAGATTTAAAGTTACAAGCCTGATGCTCAGTTCCAGAATGCTCCTGTGAGACTGCAGGATTGATTATCTTGTTAGCTTTAACAACAGGCAGATTGACTGCTTCAGAAAAATCAAAAATAGTTTTTTGCCTAATGTACTAAAGTAGGAAAATGCCAGATAGTTTATAAGCAGAGAGTAAAATTAATTCATAGATACCAATCTGAGAAATGTGATTTATATATTAAAGTAAACCAAAACAGTGTGCTTTATTAATACACAAAATACCTGCCTCACCATGACTGAAAAATTCATCATTATATGATTAAAGTAATGAAGATATTTGAAACAATAAAGAGCATGACAGAATCCAAAATACTGAAACATTAAAATCTATTTTGAAGCTTGCTCTCCTATTTATTGTTATTCTTCAAAAAAATTTTGAGATAAATATGCTTCTGATATTTAGTACCTGTGTTCCATGTCACAGAATCACAGAATCACAGAAT
>NW_010159935.1:0-1995 GCF_000695765.1 Mesitornis unicolor
CAACTCCTAATATTCTGTGATTTTGTGATATGATGAGGCAAAACAGTGTATGCTTTAGATCATATCATACAAAGTAAACTCTAAAAATAAACTAGTAAAGTAAAGCTAGAGAAAGACACGTGGCCTAAAGTTATTTTCCAATTTTTTAATGTGTGAAGTGAGGCAAATCTTTTAATACAGAAAGTATCACAGAAACATGTGCCTGAAACCAAGTTAGATTCCAGACAGATAAGACATTAAAGTAGAACCAAGATTTTAAAATCTCCATGCACTGGAGAGATGATGATGCCCTCTCTTACTGCATAACAACATTATGTTTCTATTTACTCATTTAATTCCCAGTCACAGCCTTTGATGAAGATGGACAGTTAACCTTCATGGCACACACATGTGCCACTGGCTTTTGTGAGTACAGGCCCCGCATGGAGGCCCCAGAGGGGATCCTATACAGTGTGGTTCAAAAGAAATGATAGAACCTTGTTTCCCCATTTTTCATTCCTCCTGTCTTGGATTTAAACATATTTTTTTCCTTACCTTACTTCTTGGGTACCTTCTGCACCTGTGGAATCCAGTGGCTTAGCCAAAAATAAATATTTTTTACTAAAAATATATTAAAAACACATGTGTATTTCAAAACAGACGTAAACAGTACATATGCTTCTACTTTAGGTAGTATAGCATTTTTTGATACCCAGTTAGGAAGAGTAAACGTGTGGATCTTCCCATATATTTTAAAGTATTCCATCATTCTTGTAGCTGTATGGCCTGCAGGCTCAGTAGTTACACTACTAAAATCCAAGAGCATATTTCTCTAAAATCCTTCCTTAAAAAACCTCTGCCACCTTTATTGTTCCTCATGTTAAACTTCTTCACTCTCTTTTCTCCTCTAAAATAGGCACTTGTCCCAGTTCTCAATCATCAGAATTTCCATTTAAATTTGATTTTGTTCCACTATAGCCTCTTTTCAGATGTGGGTGCTTTTTCTATCCCTAGTATATTCAGATTTCATGCTATGAAATCCATCTTTCCCAAGGCTTTCCCTGACACTGCCTTTATTGCTGCTAATACTTGTTCACTGTTATGCTGATCTGAGCTGAACATTTCCATTACTTCAGAAAAAAGTTATCAGAAAATTCACTCTGGGTTGCAACTTGCCAAGAAGCAACTAGTTTAAGCATAGGCTTTTCCTTCTGTTTAAGATAACAGCATCCAATATTAAAAGCCACAAGTAGAAAACAAGTCATTACTGAGCAGGAAAACTAATGAAATCTGGTTTCCTGTATACGGAGAAAAAGCAGCCCATGCTTATGTGATTTATGAGCTATCTCGCATTGTACTGGGCGATCAGTAAGCCAAACAGAAGGTAAAAGTCCAGAGCTTGGAAGCTACAGACTTTCTGTCGGAGAGAGCACAAAATCTTTTCCTTTTCACCAGCCACCTACAAAACTAGCCGCAAGTTCATATCTTTGAGATCTCTAGCCTTTTGTCCAGTTGAAAATGGTCAGTGGGTTCAAAAGTTACAACGCTTTTTGGGGAGGAAGGGAGAAAAAAAAGTTCATACTGAAAACACTGTGGAAATACACAGCTCAGAGTCAGGGTTTGAGACTGTGAACAGGTGCTACCTCCCACTTGGCAAAGAGGCAGTGAAGGTGGTGGAGGTCATTTGCAGTTAGGGTACGCAGCTGAACTGCAGAACAGAGCAGCACCCCAGCAGGGGAAAAGGACCACAAATTACAGCTGAGACTCAAAAGTGTTTCCAGGATTCTGCCCAAAACTGGAGCATTTTGTAGCTGTTCAAGTTCTCTGACCACAGTGAAGCTTAAGGAAAGTAAAGCAAAGACAAGTTGTTGTGATTTGAGGAATAGTCAGCAAGAGTCTCAAGCTAGATTAAACGTGCTTGAGAACAGGTCTGAAGGAATGTTATAACTCTAGAAAAGAGTTACTGCTAAGGTCCACATTAACATCTAGTGTCTCTGTTTAAGGGTCAGAGAGAGA
>NW_010159936.1:0-21309 GCF_000695765.1 Mesitornis unicolor
GGTCCCTTCCAACTCCTGTGATTCTGTGAAAGCTAAGTCTGCATAAGAACAATAGCGTGATCATTAGTTACCATAGGTACTTCTAATAATCAAAATATTACTGTAAGTAAGGTATTCTACTTAATTTTCCCAACATTATACATGGAAAACTTCTTAGTATTTAATATTAAACTATTAAAAAAACCCAGCTTCTACCATCTGACATCTGGGATTTCTGGTTTATTAAAATTAGTGTGTCTCTGCTGAAGTCAACGGAGCTTAATTTCAATAGCTATTCATCTGATGTATTATTTCTAAAGGTGAAAATTTTATGCTGTAAGCTTGATGAAGGCTTAAAAGTTTAGCTAAATTGCTCAGGTAGCACATTAAACTTAACATATAATAAGTCTTCCTGTATTTAAAGCTAAGCACCTAATCAAGTCTTTATAGAACTGGAGTTACAAATTAAAAATAGAGATATTACTATTTGGTTCATACAAACTAGGACCAGAATCAACAACATTTTCAAATTTAAACCCTATTAAACTAAGTTTTTAAATGTTTGGATGCTAGATAGGAATACAAAACCAAGAGCTTGGCTGTACACTATCTGACTGTAGTTATGTATGTCAGTAATGAGAAAATAAAATGTTCCATATGATGGATAGGAAACATGCTACCTGAGACAAAAATGTGTAAAAGAAAGAGCTGAAAACCAATTTTTTTTAGGAGAACAGGTCATTATACACTACTGACAGATGAGGCACAAGAGTGAAGGACCAAATTTGAATGTGATGTGACTGTCATCCAGTAAGCGCACATCCACAGAGTATTTAAACAGCAGTGAAGCTTGCACTGATGGCCCTAGTCATGTATGGTGCATGGCTGGAGGGTTGCAGAAGGGACTTGCTTTCTTGCTGTAAATGACAGTCTCTGACATGTCTGTTCTCTGCTTGATGAAGTCAAGCATGTCTTCAGCCTCAGTCCTCCTGGGAGAGAACCAGTTTAAAGCTCACCTATGGTGTCCTCAAATGGATAATGGTAGTTTACCAGTATATACACAAGAAGAATTTGTGTCAAAAAAACCCCCTCCCACATTAAAACACTAATGCAAGCACACAATGCTGCAAGGGACCCAAATAATTACCAAGCATTCAACCTCTCAGCCCTTTCATAAAAAGTGAAGGTTTTATTAATATATACCTGATAAAGGCTTGGTGGGATGATAAGAGGAAACAGGGGCCTACAGTAACCTGATGGTCAGGAAACTCACCCAAAGTGCAAGCTATCCAAATTCTGTTCCCTTCCCATTCACATCTTTTGCATTATAGAAGAGACTATCAACTAAAGAACAGGAGACACCTTGCTGCCTGCAAAGAAAGCATTCAAAATTTTCATGCCAGGAGAGTAAGAAAATGAGCTTGCATTTATGTCCTTCAGGTAGTAGGATGTTTTCTTACTTTCCAAAGTTTGTTGCAAGAAACTTATGCATTTTGCTTCATCACAATTAGAACTTTCTAAAGAAGACATTTTGGCTTCTTATGAGAGGAACCCAGAAGAAAAGTTTCTAAGAATGGTGGAGTGCCTTAACCAGGATGGATAGAGCTGCTTGCACCTTCTTGCTTTGCATACTTAGACAAGTAAGATAAAAACTCAGTACCCCTTGGTGTTAGGGCAACTTGAGGCTACATTTGGCCACAGATATGCAGTGATCAGTAGGATATAACAGGCAGCTGACATTACAGACTCTACTATGCATACCAGGCATGTTCAACATTCACCTATTGGATTAAGCCTTCAGGGGATCGTAACCCATTTCTTTCTAATTCTTGGATGCCAGTGTGTCTTGAAAAGGTATTAAATTCTTTGCTGTTAGCAAGAGGAGATTTTTGGCATGAACTGAATGAGAATGCAATCAGATTCAGAGGTTTAGGTGCCTCCAGGCATACACAATTGCTGAGCAGTCTCTGTTGAGCCTCGTTTTCAACACATTTGTCTATGCTCGCCTTGTTTTTTTTAAGATGATTTAGACAGCTTTTAGAACTTTATGTTAAAAATGGTTTCTGTTCTTGTTTGAACCAGAGAATATTAGCTAATGTTTTAGTTGTCCTCATCATGAGTGATTTCTGAGAAAGAAAAAATACAGAGCTGTCATTTTTTCATTATCAAGATGCACTTGAAATTAAAATTTAACAACTAAAAGTAAAGAATAATATGCATATTCATTTTATTCTCTTCTCAAGTGTTCACATCATTAAGGTTAGCTATGCAGGAATTTCAATAGTGAGTGAAGACTGCCATCTTCTGACTCCCACAGTAAATCTGCACGACTGAATATACAGCTTAGTTTGCCCTACTCTAGTTTATCACAGTACTTCCAACTGGGAAAAAACCCTCAGCTGCATCCTGATCCTGTCATCTAAAATACTGAAGCCCAGCCAGAGTCTTACAATCACAGTATGGTGCTCCAGCTCTGAAAGAGAAACATTTATCTGTGACAAATAAGACTGATTCACTCCTGTTTCCTTGCAGAGCTCTCTGTTTTATAAATTTATCATCTCATCCACACTTCCAGAGAAATATTTCCTATCACCATCAGTTAATTAATAATTTCATTATTTTCTTAGTAACATTAAGACTAAATGGTTAATGCTATGACAACATAGCACACATATGTATAGTAGAGTTACCTCCCACCAAAAGTCAATAGTATCCCAGCAACTGATACTAGTACCTTTAGAATTTCCACCGAAAAATTTTATCTAGATAGGCATGCGAACCTAAAAGTAAGTATCAGACATGTAATCATCTAAACTGAAATGCCTCAAGCTGTTCACTAAATTAAACCGATTTTATAGAAGAACTTCAGCAAATAGATCTATGAATACACATTCTGGTGAATTGTCACACATTTATTTGTGACTCAAACAACAGACCGAGATAAAATAAAAAGCCTCTTTTAGCAGAAGAAAAGCATAAGTAGCAACATTTGATACTGTTTATTTACCACACCTTTTGTTCAGACTCAGCCCTTGGCATGCTGCTGACAGAAGCCAGACAGATCACTTAAACTCAAGGTGTGGATGATCCAACTCTGAAGCTCATCATAATGCGATTATCACACATGGGAAAACAACCTCCCATAGCAAAAGCTTGGTGGACCTGCCACTGACACGGAAGAACAGCTGGTGCATACTCAGAAGGAAAGCATATTCTCCGCTGCTGAAGACAGTGATAATCCAGCAGGTTTCCTTTCCGAGAAGGAAAGCTTTTGGCTACTAAAGCACATCTAATATTTAGATCACTTTCTATCTGACCTTCAGTACCTGCACCTATGCATTCTCAATGAGCATCCTGCTATATAGCACAAGCAATGCAACAGATTCAGAATCCTACAGATGGATCAAATTCAGTACTCCAGAGTTTGATCAGCAGTTCTGAAGAGTAGAGGAATGGAATATAAACTGTCACTTGGGTGAAGAAAGCAGACACCTGTATTTGCAACTGCTCTATTACTTCCATCCTTATGTTAAGGAAGAATCTTTCTTTATATTCTCTTTCATGACTCTTAGGGGTGTTTTTCTCTCTTTTAAATAATCCAGTACTTTCAACTTTTTCCTGAGGGAAGACCTACTGCTTAGAAATACTTTATGTCATATTATACAAGCTCACCTTTTGCATTAATTCATTTCAGTGTATTAAAGTGCTAATACAAGCTTTAATCAAATGTAGGAATGTGTGCATGTGAATGTTTCTGTGTATTTATTGAAGAATAGATTAAAAAATCCTTTATGCAAAGGGTTCAGTCATCCAAAAAAATCCCACTGACTAGCCATTATAAGATTCTCCCTTCTCTCTGCCTCAGCTACCTCCCAGGTTTTTGATCTCTCTGGTTCAACCAGGAGACATCTGTGTAGTCCTTTGGTAGGAAACACAAAAGAACAGGTAGATCTTTGAGTCTCCCATCTGTCATCTAATCATGCCCATTTCTCAGCTCCCCAGTACAAGAGACAGTGACGTACTGAAGTGAGTCCAGCAAAGGGACTGGAGCATGCCTCATGTAAGGCAAGGCTGAGAGAGCTGATACTGTTCAACCTGGAGCAAAGAAGGCTTAGGAGGGTCTTATGAATTTGCATAAATACTTGATGAGGGGAGTAAAATGAGGAAGCCAGGCCCTTCTCAGCAGTTCCCAGTGATAGGATGGGAGGCAATGGGCACAAATTTCCTGAAATACCAACCGAAATACAGGTAATTGTGTTTAAAGATAAGGAAACAGATTTTTATCTTATTATCAGAATGTACCTTGGGTTTGCATTGCTTTAGGGGGATATGTGCAATTAATTGTGGGAATATGTCATTCTATCAGAAGGACTTTGTAAATTATTTTTTCAGTTCAGCAATCAAACTAAAAAATAGGTAAACAGAAACTGATCTAAAGCAAGTCTAGTTACACTTCAGAAAATCCTATAAAAGCAATAAAGATGCTTAATTTTTATTTGTTTTTAAAGTAAGTGTGATCTCTTAATACAATAACAGGACAAAAACACACTGTTTGTTTATTCTTACCATCTGAGGGGTGGGTCACTACCAACTTTATTTTTTATTTTCTAAACACAAACTGTTCATCTAATAAATCTCAGTTCAACAGAACTTAATAAATTACCCAGATCTATATTCACTTACTTCATTTCTCACTACACACATGCTATTTCAGTCCACTGATAGAATTATAAAATTAGACTTAATTTTTTTTTTTAACCAATGTATTTGTTTTGATCTCTACTGTGGTCTGTCCATCACCCCCCCCTGCCAGGGTGGTTGGACTAGATGATCTTTCGAGGTCCCTTCCAACTCCTGAGATTCTGTTATTCTGTGATTCTGTGATCACTGAAAAAGTATATTTTCTTGGTTGGATTCCACTTCCTCTTTAGAAGACAGAGAGGAAAATGACCGGCATCGACAATCCTTCTGACCATGTCTGACTACTAGAATACAAACAGATGTTATAATATAAAATTCAGACTTTTTCTGATCCAAGATTTCCAGTAGCAAAGACATCATCTTCTTATAACTCATAGCCTGTAAAAAAAATAAACCTGAATTTAAAGAATTATGCAGAAAATCTTTGGCAATTTCACTCTTAAAGAATTAATAAAATAAGGTGTAGTGTTATAAGTTTATTCCATGAATCTGTATTTCAGTGTTTCAGGGTCCAGAAGATGTCTTAACAGGTATAAATATTTCATAACTTAGTTTACTTCTTAAAGTATAACTTTTCTACTAAAATAATATATTTATGATAATCAACACAGCTAATACCTTGAGCTATAAGGATGATCAGAATTAAATGAGAACCAAAAAACTGCAATACCTATACAGAAAATAATTAAGTCCTAAAGTCTCACATTACACTTGTTTATGTGGGTATCTTAACCTGACATCTTTCATATACATTCACCTAATGGCTTCTGATTTCACTTTGATGCTCACTTGCATACTAACATAAATATTATGAAACAAACAATCAAAGTGATTGTGAATTGCCTATAGACATCAGGCTGCAGCAATATGAAGTACATTCAAAATCTTGAAGAAATCAAATTTTGTAATTTTCCAGTGCTTAAAAAAGGATGTTGGGAGTCTTGCTCCTCCTTTGCCCAAGGTGAATACTGATACTTTTCAAAAAATTCACATTAATGAATGTTAACATAGGAATCGCAAGTTAAAAACTACCAAAGTTACTCTACAGTTCCTTTAACATCTGGATATATTTCTTCTTTTTCATAAAACTGAGAATAATATATTGCTGTGTTGAAAAATATATTCTGGAAGATTAGAAAAAAGATCAAAAAAAGATTAATAAGATCAACTTTTTCATATTCACATAAGAATAGTCACATATTCACCATACTGTTGACTGTCTTTCCAATTTTGTTACAGTCATGCTTACAATTTTTCTAGCTACTATCCTGAATTAACTATGTTATATTAATGAGAAAAGCCTCTAGGAATGAAAAGATAAGCTAGAGCATATAAAAATAGTTTATTTCTGTCCAGTTACCTTATCAATGGATTATATTTTTTCTTCATTTTTGTCCTCTTTCTTAAAATATCTTTAAATGTAAGAAATAAGATTGGAAACTCTTTCAATGCTCAGATCCTTGATGAACAGAGGGAATTACCAAGCAGTTTGCTGTGACTGCATTTGATACAACTGTCTTCAACCACCTGATGGGTGATCGTAAGGAAGATTGAGCCAAAGACCTTTCAGAGGTGCACAATAAAAGGATGAGTTTGCAGCAAGGGAAATCCCAACTAAATATAAGGGGGGAAAAAAAGTAATCAAGAGTAGCCACACGTTGGCACAGGCTCCTAGGGAGGTTTTGGAGTCTCCATCCTTGGAGATTTTCAGAACTGAACTGGAGAATGCCCTAAGCAAACTTTAGATCATCACAGAAGTCCAGCATGGGGGAGGGAGAGGTGCACCAGAGAACCTTCAGAAGTCCCTTACAGACTACATAATTCTGTGACTCCATATCATACACTGTGTAAAAATTTTATTTTGTCCTTTTACAGCACCGTTTCCCAGGTAGTCCAACTGCCTGTTACAGTAGAACAGATCTTACTCTCATATGAGGAACACCTCAAACTTATTTTGTGCCAAAGTGGTTGAAAACTGCATAGTAGAACTGGTTCTAATCACTAGTCTGCAAAATACCATTTGCCCCATCCTTTGCAAATGCCACCATAGTTAGTAAGTTTACACACATCCCTCTCTACAGAGGATGTATGTGGATATATATGGCATTGTGCTCTTCTATGACCACACTAGCTTTGTCAGAATTCCACTCAGCTATATGGTTGGCAACATTTGATTTAGACTTTCTTATTTTATTTTTAATTGTATGGAATTCTGTAAAACGGACATTGCAAGGAAAAAAAAAGAGTAAGAAAGCACAAAAATTATATATATAAAGAAAAATCTTTGTCTTTCATCTTCAGGTATTAATGACCTTCTAGATCAGTTCTGGAAATTCCCTACCAGAAGTGTTTTTCTAAATTTAGTTCTTCTTCATTCTTACTTGACTGTCACGACTGTGACTGCTTTTGGTATAATAGGTTCAGACAAATATTCTCATATTATTGTAAGGGACATTTGAAAATGAGCATTGTTTTTTTTCTTTCTTGTATCTTTTCTTTAAGAATGTTCTCAAAGAAGGAAATTGACACACACTAAAATAATCAAGTCCTCAAATTTTGAGACAATCCCATACATGTGTGATATTTGATTGCAAAGCTTGTCAATAATAAGAGAAGTGATACTATCACAGCAAAGATCACAACTTCAGTGTAAATCATGTAGATCACTCTTTGTTGGAAACAATACCTTATTAGAATTCATTTAATATAATTTAGTATGTATATGAAAGAATAGAAATAATAATAGAAAGAATCTTCCTTGAATTCAACTCATTTTGCATAGATTATTATGCACCTAGATTCAATACAACTATAATTGAATTTAACTAAATTAAAATGAGATTGTCCTAAATAGAGATACATAATCTGAGGAGTCCATTCATCTCATGTGCAGGGCCTAAATGCAATGCTTGTGGAGCTTGCTTTTAATAAAAGCTTAATGTACATTTACTAATGTAGGTTTAATCATGGCCTAATTCCTAATCAAATATATTTCAGCAAAAAGAGGGCCAACATTCAAGTAATGGTTAATTGAAAACTTAATTAAATACTTCAAAATACACATGAAAGTGTTATGATAAAATTTCAGGTCATGCAATTTGCATCTGAATCTGAGTAATGAAAATTAAGGACTTGATCCAAAAGCCTTTATAGTCAGTAACTGAAATTACCCCAAAGCTGCTGAATAACATTTAGCTTTGAATGTTTGCAATGAAGTTTTAAGGGTTGTTTTGCAATATATGGAATATATAAAGTTACCTTCCCCTGTCTGTAACAAATTTCTGAGCTTCTGTGTTTCCTGTGCTGTGAAATGCCACTTTACTAAACTTTATCCAAAACTACCAGAAAAATATTTTCACAGTCTAATTGGAACTGAGACTAAAAGATGCAAAGATTGTTGGTTTTAAGTAAATAAAATTTTATGGCTTATATACTTTATTCTGCATGGTTAATCACAGCATACTGACGGATAGCAACTCATACACTTACAAAGAACTTCCAGATTGTAAAAATACTCTAATCCATTCACAATGGAAAGCATTTGATTAGTTGTTCTCAGTTTATGCCACATTTTTCCCCACCCACAGGTGATTCATTTCATGGTTAAGCACTGTTTATAGCCATTCTGGTGAAGAACCCTGTTGATGGTTCACTGACTCGTTTTAAAATCTGTTATGGAAGGACGCACTAACACTGAGAGTCCTGTATACAATTATGATGATATGTAACCTTCACTATATAAAATTCTCATGACAAAGATTCATTGAAGTCATATAAAATGACTCCAGAGGCAGATAAGGCAAAAATGGAAGATGCAGCAAGAACATTTTACCAAAAGGCTTGTCAGCAAGTAAAATGAATAAGTCCATTGTCCTTTGCTGATTTGAATGTTTCCTTAATTGGCAACTGGAGATGCACTTGTGTTTTTCATGGCAATAAGCCAAGATGGGGGATGGAGGTGGGGGTGGGGGTGTGCGCATATGTGTGTTTGCATACATCTGCATTTGTGCACATGCCATATGTGTACTGGGAAAAGAGTAACAAAACATCCATGTTTACAGAGAGACAAAGGAATTGTTACTGTATTTGCAAATTTATGATTTTTAACAGCAGAAAAGATTATTTAGCACTGAAAATAAAGAAGGTTGGGCTGTGATCCACTTCTGCCTGTTTAGGAAAGTAAAACGGTAAGAAGTGATTTACTTACGTATGGGTCTGGAAGAGTGGCATAGAACTATAGAACAGTGGCACAGCTCAGAGACTGTGATATAGCTGCATGATGGGAACACCAACATCGGGCTAATCACTGGTCATGTGAGGAACCATAAAGAAGTTATATAATTTTTGCACTCCACAGCTAGCTTACTAGAAGACACTGTAGGGACCTCCGCCTGGAGCTATTTTGTATACTGCTAATGCAATCTTGAATCCTTTTCTGCTAGCAATATGGCTTCAGCAGAAAAGATACAGATCATCTTCCTCACGCCCAGATGGGCAAAACCAGCTATTATCATGGAAATCCAAAGATTAAAAAGAGTTATTAACATGTATTAATTAAAGGAGGTCATACCTCTTGTCTCGTCCTTTTTTTTATCAAAGAGTTTCTAAAATGCACCTTTCATTTCTACTGTTTGCTCAGTTCAGCATTACTGCATTCTGTATCATCATTTAGAGCAGCAGAAAGGAAATTTGAATACTTAATAGGACTGGGTAACAAGTATTGCTCTCTTCATGTTAAGACAAATTGGACAGGCCAGTGGTGAAACAGCCACCATGATACATTTTTCCATAAGAATTTGTGTTAGTTGAAAAAAAGGCAGTGTAAATAGAACTGTGACAGCACAGAAAGCAGCAGCTGATAATAGACAAAAAATAGATTTCATTTACTTTATAGAAAACTGACAGGGAAAGACTATTCATTCCTACCTGCCGAATGTGGTGCAGGAATACTCGCTACACCACAGCACAGGATGGGGCAGAGCCAGCATACCTATACCTACATGTTGCCTGTGGGAACCTACTCATCACACCCTGCCTGGCTTGGAGGAAAACACAACTGATGGTAGATTCAGTGGTCTTAGCACTTAGCCTATCTGTCCCCTATTAGCATTGCAGTAAACTTCTGGCCTCAGCGACTGAGATAACTAGTCTATGATCAGTAACCAGAAAAAAAAAAAAGTCAGTCAGGATGGATCTGGTGCCACAGCTGAACATTAGTTGCTGAATGCTGGTTTGAGGGATAAGAGAGTTTCAGTTGGAGCTACGAAAGGAAAGTGGGAGAGAGTTAATTTAACATGGTATTTATATTGGCATAATAATTATTCTCTTATTAAGAATGTATGGTAGTCACAGATGTTTTTCATTCTGTGGCACTTTGCAAGATTATAAAAAAATTCTTCTCCTAAACACTTTTCTTGATGTTCATTTTAAAATTATATTTAACTAAAATAAATATCAAGATAAAAGCTTATCTCCCTGCCATCACTGCATAGGCCTTGTCTGCCATACAGAGAATCTGACTCCTAGGGCAGGTTTTCTTGATGCATGCTCCTTCCACAGTCCAACTCACTTCTGTTTCCTAAAGTAGCTCTGTGGCTCATTTTTTATATGTCATATTTGTTAGCACACATCAAACAGCCTTGGCTCTACAAAACAATACACAACACAGTGTTCAAAAAAAACATATGCTTTACTAGGCTGCTGGAGTTGTATGTGGTCTATGCCCCAACAGGCTCACAGTGCCTTGTTAATGTGCATATAAAGATGGCAAATGTCTTCCTGGTGGCTGTTATTAAGGTCAATTTCCTAAGCTTCTACGGATTTTACTTTTCCAACTCCACTAAGTATTCTATTAAATAGATTGATTTCCCACTTCTGACTGGTTCTTGCACCTCATTGTCTCCCTATCTTTCTCTGAAGTATAGAAAGAAAATTATGTAATTAAATAAGGAAAAAAGGAGTACCATATCTTGATTTCCACTGCCAGAAGAAATGTGTCATAGAGCTATATGTATCTGAATGACATTCACTAAAACAGAGAAATCCATACTTAATACAGAGTAAATTTCCTGAACTATATAACCTGTTCTTTAAGAGACACGTATCACATTCTTGTTACTTTTAAGAAAAGTAACAATGAGTATTTCTGAGGTGAAGATTACAAGGAGGCGGCATCCTTCAGTTGTATACAAGAATGCCTTAATATCTAAGAAAATGCATCCTACATTACTTTTTATATCCTTTATATACTAAAGCTCTAATTAAGCCTTCCCTATTTTAGTAATAACAAAACCAAGTCCAGGGTCAATTTAAGAAGAAACAATAGACTAGAAAATCTTGAGACTCTTATTACCAACTTTGTCTATTCATTGAAACTATTCAATATTAATTTTTGCTTTCATTGTCACAGTTTTTAAGAGTTGCTACCAACACATATATTTCTTTATATTACTGGCCTCATAATGGAACAATTATCTCTCTGAATTTATTGTTTCCATACCCTTGCACAAACATACTCTGTACCCTTGGAAGTGCAGAGTCTGTGAACCAACCTTCAGCTATAAAGCTGATAAAAAAGCAGCCTCATATTAGATTGGGATCTGCCTAAAAGAGAGCCTCATTCCAGCAATCTCACTGCTTTTTAAAAGAACAGGTTTAGAGAACTAGTGTGACACCACCTTGATAACTATCCAAATCACCCCGTCTATCTGTTCTTCAGTCATTTCTGTTCTGAATCATTGGGTTGCTCAGATTTCTGCAGCAGATGTTCTAATAGTCTGTGCCTATGTTTGTTCCTCTCATTCGAAATAAGCAAAGCATTTTAAATACATAAGTGACTGCTATGATGGATTAGGAAATCATAATTTAGTAATAACACAGGTTTCATCCAGATTTAGTACCCTCTTCTTTTGCCTCCTTTCACTTAAAACAAAGGACATCTGAAAAAAATGGGTGTAAAAAGCATCCATTTATGTCCATTCTCAAGGCTAAATTCTGGCTGCCAAAACAGTGCCTGTCTGTGGCAGGCCACCCTCTTTTAGTCTGCTTTTTTTCTAAGCCAGTAGGAGAGGAGAGAGCACATATCACCCTGTGATCCTCCTGTAAGTATCCCTGTATATGGTCTCGACCGCTTAGCTTTGTTGTTTGGACTTGTTCTTTCTTAATGACACTAGGAGCAGTCACACTGTGAGTGCACATCTTGGCATTTTGCTCTGTATGGGACTGGCATCCTTGCAGGCAGTCTGCTGCCCTGCAACCGTGATCCCCTTCAGCTTAATCAGCATGCACAGATGTTCAGTGTCTATGTACCTACCAGAGGTTGCTGGTAGGTTGATCCTGCTAGGACTCTCAAACATCAAATAACTCTGATCATTGATTTTCCTGACTCCCCAGGGAACTTCTGTGAACATTTGCCTTACATGTATTTTTCAGGTACATCATCTCACATGAGTTTTACTTTGAACTTTCCCCCTTTTACTTCAGTCTGTCTTACTGTCCATTGGTGCATGGAAGTGCACAAAACAAAAGGACATTTAATTTTTCTTAAATAATTTTCTCTTCTCTTAGTGACACATTTTTACTCAATATTCAATGCAAAGCAGAGACAGCCAGATTCAGTTTGTTTTCTTTTTATTTTTTTCCTTTTGTTTCCAGTCATAATAGACAGGTGTTTGGCTCATAAACTCTTTATTTTACGAAATTCTGGGATGATATACAAAAGGCATGAATCATTGCATGGGTAATGAAAATGGTAAACATGAAAGAAGCTTGTATGTTCCTGCACTTAACTCTCTCTTAGCCCTCTCCCTAACATCTCCCTGATCTTATACCTCTTCTGGTCTACAAATAATTCTGCACTGAAACTCTTTAAGAAAATCCTCTACCCTAATCCAGAATTGCCTTACAAAGTACATGATTCATAATCTTCATCTCTAAAATTAAGTCGCTTTGTTGGTTTGATACTTTTCAGAGTGTTTTCCATCTTATCCAGTGAATCTAAACTGACTTCAGAAATACAGAGAAAAAATAGCTACTTCCATGCTCCAACTCTTCCATTTCAAATTTTGTAACCAATTTATCCATGTCTTGTTTAGTTTTTCATTAGTGATCTGGACACTGTCATAGCCTTCAGTTTCTTCTTATTCTTTTTATCTCATCCACTGCTGTAATTCTAATGAACATGCCTTTAGGCTTAATGCTTTGCTGCTACAAATAGCTGTCTTCCTGACAAATAATTTTTGAAATACTTGCTTTCCCTTTCTGAGCACTAGGCAATCTCACAGCATTCATACCCTTGATTCTTTATTTTCCCTCTGCCTCCCACACTTCACTATCTTCAGTCTTTGATTGTCAGCTTTGACCTGAAAGCTTTGACTGTCAGGACAGAAAAATTAAAATATATTCCCTTTCACAGGGAGGTGGAGAAGAAAGAGGAGCACAAGGCCGTGTTTCCACTGAGAGAAGTATTACCGGCCAAGAAGATTATTTAGTTTTGTATTAAATTGCTTCCCTTATTTTTTGTATGCCACATTTTCAGATTCACCTTTGCCTCTCTTTTTTCATCTTTGACATTTCTCAAACATGGAGAAAGGGGTTAGGAGAATTCACTGTGCATTTTATTGGGATCCAATTAAAAAAATATATAATCAATATTAGCATTTTTCAAAGCAGTCCTACCACTGAATTCCAGTTTCATTCACAGTACAACAGTCTTTTTAAAATTTGGTTTCAATTTCTTTTTTTTTTTCCTGTATAATAAATAGCCCATCATCAAATTAAGCCTGGAACAACTTCATTTTCTTGTTCTTTCAATTCTCTAGGGTACAGAGCAAAGTTGTCAGCTTCCCAGTGAGTGTAGCTGCTACGGAATTCTCTTTGCAATTTACAGCAGAGAAACATGACACTTTTAAAGGAAAGTTTTAATTTGTCACTGCTTACTAAGGGATATGTAAGTAGTGGGCAACAGTTTGAGACTCCAGTCAAGGCAGATCCTTTTAAATTCACATCAGAGCCCTTTTCCAGTGTTCTGGAATATTAATGCTTATTCCTCTGTTGATTTTTCTCTGACTGAAGGCACATATTCTTTGCATGTTGTTAATATTGAAGAAAAATAAAGAAAATAAACTGAAGAAACATAATACAGTGGATAAGGTAAAGATAATGAGGTTATAGTTTTATTTTCATTTCACACAAAAGGCTTTAAGTTATTGCAAGTTGGACATGTATAGACAATATGTGACTATACTGCAGCGTAGTGTTATAGACAATCTGGCTTCAAAACATGATGGTCAAGATAAGCCACGATTTTGATCTCAGAGACATAAGGGAATTTGTATTGTAGATGCATTGAAGTAGCTAATCACAAGAAAAATGTGCTCTGGAGATAGGGACTGTAATCTTAGGAAAGTACTTTAAGGACTTGCTATAATTCCTCTGAAAATTAACCTTTCACATGCATGTTCTATGAAATGCCAAGGCCAATGGAACCTTACAACAAAATTACTGCCCCCCAGACCACATAAAAAGAAATACACTTTTATAAAGGCATAATTTGTCATCATTTTGAAATGTCTGACTATTTGTAGCAGTATCGTGAAATATTTAGTACAACACATCGCTGTCCTCATAACCAGATAGCACCTCTGAGTGCTGCCAAGAATATAAATGTGGAATAAAAATCTAAATAATTACTATATTTTTTTCCATGGTTAACTTCACCATCATACATTTATAACTGATTATAACATTTAAGCAACAGGTTGCCACTACAGTAAAAGATGAATTTGCATGCATGTCTACTGTAGGAAAATATTTAAGAACAGGCACACAGACTTTCCTAAATTATATCTCAATAATTTTCTTTTCATTTTGAGCTTCATGACTTAGACCTGCACTGCTTTTATTCAGATCACTAGGACTTTTTTTTCCATGCCACCATATATTGTGGAAAAAGCAAGCCCATCTAGGTGCATACAAATTGATTTGTCTTCGCCCTTCTTCTTTCAAATTTGGAAATACAACCTAATTTCTTTTCTTGTAACATTACTTTTAAAGGAAATAATAACTGTTTTGACTTTGGTGTTTTAGTTGGTTTTTTGCTTGTTTTGTTTTTTTTTTTCCAAAGTAGCTGGCGCATGAATTCCTTACAAGCTGCTGGATCCCACTTTACAGAGCACATATTTCTCTTACGGTGCTTAATAGTTAGTCTTAGATGAAATTCCCTGTAGCGGTCAAGAGATTGAAGAGTAAAACACTTTTGTAGTGGTTAATTTAGCTTAGCGTTACCATTTTTGTCCTGTTATATATAACTT
Source organism: Mesitornis unicolor (assembly GCF_000695765.1). Classification (NCBI taxonomy): domain Eukaryota; kingdom Metazoa; phylum Chordata; class Aves; order Mesitornithiformes; family Mesitornithidae; genus Mesitornis; species Mesitornis unicolor. The sequence goes on from NW_010159936.1 coordinate 14,991, forward strand.
CCTTTTTGCTCCCTTTTATTTTTTTTTGTGGAAATTCCTTCAAAGAACAAACATAGTTACAGTTTGGTCTTTTTTTCCACCCCCCAGTGCTATCTACCTTGTTAATCTGTGCTTGCCTTAAATAGATTCCAAATGGATATACTCTAGAATAACTGCACCCAGAAAAATTTGAAATTGTTTCAATGTGAACATTAACCATTTTTGCCCACTTAATATGCTGCATATGCAACAAGAAAAATGCAGACCACTCTCACCTCTGAGTCATATTTACACATGCCTTTTATTAGTATTTATAATGCAAGATAGCAATAACAGCTCATGTTATCAGAGAACTCAAGCATTAAATTTGATGGATATGTTCTTATTTATAAATAATTCCTATGATGTTCAGAATAAAAAATGTGTATAAGGGTTTCAGCAACTTGTTTGTTTATATAATAGATTTGGATCTACATTATGAGTAATTCTGCTGAGGAAATGACCACCAGTGGAGCTCATGCCAAGATATTCCTGGCAGCCCTTAATAGTAAAGTTACAATAAAGAATGAGAAATTTGCTTCTAGCACTTTGACAAATACAGTGTAGAAATATGTATATTTCTATAATCTCTTTACTGTAGGTAGAACTATTCAGTGTGCATTTAATTGCAGTTAATCCTTCACATCTAGAAACGGATAGCTTTATGTGCCTTTGCATCTCACTACGAAGCTATATTTTAAAAAATCATGCATAATTATTTTTAGAGATAAAGCTAAGCCATCAGTTTTCCCCAAATGTGACTATGTTCGGACATCATGTCTTATTTTATATTCACCATTAAATACATACATGAATTTCATAGATAGAGTGTATATTACAAGTTACATGGAGACCTTAAATACAACAGCTTATCTTCACACACATGTTTTTTTATCTTAGAAATTTGACTTTGATAGCTCAAAGTTAAACTTGCCTGTTCTGATTATTTTACTTCTAAAGAGATTTTACTTTGGGCATGAGATTTAGCTGCACTATCAGGACTACTTGTTAGAAAACTAACATATGCATACATAATACTAACAAAGTATGTTTTGCCCTAGGCAGGAAAGAAAAGGAGAACGCTACCAGACATTTTTTAAATGTGAAAGGTACACAAATACTAGAAGAGTGCAACCATATTTCATAAACAGAAAGATAGGAAAACAAGAAGTTAAAATATGAATGCACTGTTTCAAAGCTAAGTTAGAGGCAGTCACTGCAGAAGACAGCCTTTTTTCACCGTTACTGATCATGGAAGGAATTTGCACATATCATTGTTTTCTTTTCCAGACAAAATACAGACTTCTTTAACCTGACTTCTCTAATATAAGAAAACAAACAGGCAAACATTCCTACTCCTGAAAATGTCACGTATATGTGATTTATTAACAAAAGAGAGAGAAGGTAATCCACACATGAATATGTTAAACAAATTGGTTAATGTATGTCTGGAAGATCCTTTGATGTTACAGTGTTAAAAGAGGTATAAGAACTCACATAGAAATTAATTTCTTGTTCATTAACACTTGGTAACACTTGGTCCCTTCTTCTGTGATTTTTGTCCATAATGCTTTTGACTACTTTGTAACATTAAGGAGTATAAGAAGCATCACAACACTTTTCATGAATTAAAAGCATACCTTACACTGCATGAAGCTGATTTTAGTAATTTAATCTTTTTTAGAGTTCCGGAGCCATTGCATGGACATGTTTTATAAAACTGTGGATTTTTCAACCATGATAAAGTTCTTTACCCACTAAAGTGAAAGTGGAGAACTTTATTTTGCCTCCATCTCATTTCCTTGAGCATCCTGCATCCTCACTACAGGTGGCACTTTACTTTTAAATACAGAATCATGCCTTTTGGCAAAAAAATATTAGCCTGTTGGTTTTCACTGTGTTTTCTCAAACCATATTTTACCTGTTGTTTAATTGAAATTAAAAATTTTGTTCCTTATACAGCATTCATATTCTGTAAGAGAAAATATATTGGTGCATCCCATTCTAAATTTCTTGCTTGTTGCAGCTTTTTTCAGTGTCTCAGTGCAATATATTTAAAGGTCATTTAGTACATTTTACTGTTCCAAGATTTGATAAAGACTATTTTGAAGTTTGAATTTTAGGACTGATGGACTCAACAGATCTGTCAGCCTTCAGCATGAAAAATTCCCATTGCAAGGGACACCTACCCTAATTAAGCTGTGTGAATTTCACTATTGAATCTAAAGCTGGAAGCATTCGACAGTGAAAGCTGTTTTCATGAAGGACTTGAAAGATTAGTCTAAAGTTATTTCTACTTGATCATTAATATCGTCTTGATTTTTATTGTAAGTCTTCCTGAATAGCATGGGAGCTACACCTGTGAATTATAAAATCTAGCTATTATGAAGTCATTAATTTTAATCCCCCTTAGAAAACAGTGATTACTTTAAAGTTAAATCATTGAGCCAACTTTTGGTTTGATAAAAATTCATCTCCAATAAATATATCTCTTGTGGTTTAACTGTACCGTAAATAGTTCTAAATCACACTGTTTATGTTCCGAAAATAAGTGATGCACATGAACTGGGGAAGGACAAGAAGTACTAAACAAAACCACTGGTATGAAGATGGCATACCTAGCCCTTTATCTCTGGCTTCCTATTATTTGCAAGCAATAGACAGAACATGTATCCATAAATTAAAAAAAAGTGCAAGGGGAGCAGCAAGGACTTTTGTCATTCAGATACAGATAAGATACAGTTTCTCTCACGAAATCTAAACATTTTTTTCTTGCTGAAGAAGAGGAAACATGGCAAAGGATAAATTCAGTAGGGAGGGTTGTGGAGCAGTGAAGCGAACTCCCCTTTATGCTTCATAAAATGTAGTGAGCAAGGATAAATACTCCTGTCCCTATCATTGTAGTGAGGTAAGGCAGCCAGACATTTTGTTTCTAAATAGGTTTTAATATAGAATCCACTTAATCACCTGAGCAGGATTATAAATACTTAAAGGAAAGGCTCCAGGGGTGGAGGATGTGCAGGGGAATTTTTGGGCAATACTGTTTACCTCTGCAAGTTATGTCTTCTGCTCCTCAGATGCAACTGCATGATGTAGTGCATTACCTGTTGTCCCTGCAGTATACATGACAAAAGGTTGAGACAATGAGAGAACAGGTCCAGGCTTCTCTGTCTTGAATTCAAATTCCTCCGCAGTACTCATCAAAGTTTTTGGTTGTTGCTTCAGAACATCTGCTCCTCATCTTAGATTCTCATCTTCAGCATCTCTGTTCTGCACCCACAGCTCAGCACACTGATTCCTGTAGTCAGGAATCACCACTCAGTAACTCCATATTTATTCCTTAATCCTGAGAAAGACTGCTACTGTTTCTATCTTCCATTGCACTATTCAGGCAAGCAGTTTATCTGCCTTGTTCCTAACTCTCTGGGAAACTGTCAGAGACTGGGAAGTCTGTTTGGGCTTGAAGAAGGAAAGGAGAAGGGAGAAGAGGCTTACTTCCTCCTGTTTTACAGAATCATATAATCGTTATGGTTGGAAAAGACCTTTAAGTCCAACTATTAACTAACTCTACCATGTCCCTGAGCACTATATCTAGATGGTTTCTTCTAATATCAAAATACAATATAGCATTCAGACTGTTTTTACATATTTTTCTCCTCAACTATGCTTTAACCAATTGACTTGTTTCCCCCTCAGTAACTTCTCTCTTGCCTCCATCCTGTATTTTCTTATTTTTTCAGAACAATCCCATAAAAATAAAAGCTGTTTCAGATTAAGGTGTTGTTTCTTGTTAGCTTCTAAACTCATAAAATCATAGAATAGCTCAGGTTGGAATAGACCTTGAAGGATCATGTGGTCCAGCCTTCTGTGGGAAAGGGAGCCTATTATCTAGCTAGGAGCCATTACCTAGGAGGAGATTATCTAGCACCCTGCCCAGTCAAATCTTGGGAACCCCAGTGATGGCAGCTATACCACATTTTTGGGGACGTTGTTCCAGTGAATGTCATTCTCACTGTAAAAACTTTCTTTCTTACATCAAGATAAAATCTATCCTGATGCAACTTGTACCCACTACCCCTTGCTGTCCCCATGTGGTTCCTTGTGAAGAGAGATCCTGCGTCCTTTTTGTAGCCTCTCTTTAAGTACTGGAAAACTCGGTTCCTCCAAGCCTTCTGTTCTCCAGGCTGAAGAGAACCTTGAAAAGACCAAACACCTTCAACCTTTCCTTATAGAGCAGGCTCTCTAGCCCTTTGATCATCTTCCTGGCTCTGCTTTGGACCTTGTCTAGTCTGTTCATGTCTTTTTTGAACTGTAGGAACCAGAACTGGACACAATACTCAGGGTGCAGCCTGATAAGTGCTGAGTAGAGCGGGATGATCACATCTCTATCTCTGCTAGCAACATCCTTGCAGATGCAGCCCAGGATCCAATTTGCCTTCATTGTTGCAGCAGTGCACTGCTGACTCGTCTTCAGCTTCTTGTCCACCAGGACTCCCATGTCTCATTCAGCAAGGTCATATGGGAGCAGTTCACAAAAAGATATCATGGTCCTTCAAAAACAAAAAATAAAGTTAGTTTAAAGTTAGTAATTTTCATTGATAATCTAGCAAGAAACTTCTTAAACTATCTGGTAACATCCAACGGAATGTTAATTCACTGATGTTCTTATGTAGTAAAACCTTTCTAATTCAAACTTACTATCCAAAGTTTAATTGCAGACTAAGGAATGTTGACAGTTTTAATACATATGTGCAAGATTTCAGTTTCTTTAGATAGTATGTGATGGAAGGCATTTTGTTAATTTAGAGCATTCAGTAAATTTTTGTGTTCATTTTCTAAATCATTATCCGTACATATAATAATATTCCCCGAAGTCTTATCAAAAGGAAACTCATAAAATTGTTCTGCTACTAAGTCTTTTTCAAGAACTGAACATCTGTGTTGTCAGTGTGAGAAATCATGAAACACAGTTTGGGATTTTCGAAGCTAATAGTAGAACCATTCCACAAAAGCCTGAACTTCAGCAGTGAGATGTCTGTCTATTCTAACTGACTTTATAGATACCAACCATAATGCATAACATTTATATTTATCTCTGTTTTGAAACGGAATGCTATTCTAACACTATTTCTGAAATACTCCTATATTTCAGTTTCCACACAAAATTTAAAAAAATATTTTAGCCAATAAGGACAAATGTAAATTTTGCCTCTCAAGCAAGTACATATTGTTTGCTTCCTGCCCTATTTACAGCCATGTGTCCAGAAAACCTGCACTGAAAAATGCTATCAGAGATCCACATAAAATATCCTCCAGCTATATAACACATAAGTAGAATTTCTCTACAGATGACTGAGTTTAATGTGTTCCAGAATCCAAATTTACATATTTCATTTTCAGTATAAAGCATTTAATATTCCTAGCAGGTTAAAAAAGTCTAAAATTGTTATACCCTCTCTTTAATTTCTTTCTTCCTTGGTACATTTGCACAATTTTAACTCAGACTGGAACAACTGAGTGGTAACTAGACAGCAGTGACCAAGGACAGTACGTACCTTGGCAACATTAGGAGTAATACACAAAAATTATTTTCACAGGGTTGAAGCGTTAAACAATTTTGACAATGCATCAGGCTCAGACAGGTTTTTCTTCAACATCAGGCATGCTTTTTGTCCCTCTTTCTCTACAGAAGTGAGATAAAATCTGATTGCAGTTAAAGAACTCAAGTATTGCTTCATTGAGAGAGAAAAAGCTAAAATTGCTGAGTAGCAAGATGAATTACAGTTACATTATTCAAAGCCAGAAAGGCATTCTGAAATGAAAGAAATGTAATTGTCCAACTGAGTTTCTCCAGGAACATATGTTTATGTGGTTTTATACCTTTTGCAACTTCTTCATTAATTATATTCATAGTATTGCTCTGATCAAAATAGAAAGTCTAGAATTTGAAACATGCCTTTTGTTTTAGTGCAATTGCTTCTAAAGAGGTCTTTAGTAGTAGCTTTTTTTCTCAGGCATTTAAGCAACAATGTGTACAAATTCATGCTGTACCATTGACACCATCGCTAGGGAATACATTCTGGTGCTACCCAAAGACAATTCAGAAGTATTTTTCCTAAATTGTGTGTAGCAGTATCACCATTAAAATTATCGTCAGTGAAACCAAAACATGCAGGTGTAAAGAACAACTCTTCTATTAACTTCAGTGACTGTAATTTGCATGAAATCTTTTTCTTTCATATATTACACAGAATTCACTATGATTCACTGAGGTTATCACAGAATATTAGGAGTTGGAAGG
>NW_010159937.1:0-14869 GCF_000695765.1 Mesitornis unicolor
GAAGGAGATCAGGTTGGATTGGCAGGACCTTAATGATTAATGTTAACAATTCTCTTCTAATTTAAAATTACATTTCATTTCTACTATTTATTTTAGAACCCAGAAGTCTTTGGAAAATCACAATTACAATGGATAATGTAAAGGGGAGCATGCTTCCATGATACGGGGTTTTGGTCAATAAGAATATGGTTTGGGGTTTTCCCCCTTGTATGATGGAGTGTTTCTAAAATCCACTTGAAAAGTTCTCAGTTGAAAGTAATATTGAACTTGAAAATACATCAGCATACATGGCATTTTTTTGCAGACCATTATGTAAAATTTTCTATAAGCTCCTAGGGAGTGATACCGGGCTGCTCTGCAGGGCTTTCTCCCCAGTGCCAGTGGCAGCTCCACTAGGTTAGGAAGGAACTTGTCTGGACCATGACACTCCACGGTGTTGAATGTAGTTCTAAATTACACGGAGGTGTTTGTCACTCGGCATTTCATTGCCTTTGTCTCTTGAAGTTAAGATCTGCCCACCTGAGATTTTTTGTACAGAGCTCATTACGGTGGAATATAGGTGACCACAGTCTCCAATAAAAGCCTGTTTATGAGATTTTTGTGGTTGCTTTGACTTCAACGTAGTGTCTGCCTTGGATTCTTGGCCTAAATCCTGCTCCTACTGAACTGAAAAGAAAATCTGATGACCTTTTAGACAGAAACTGGCCCTCTCCTACATTTTACAGCAGGTTATGGCAGCACTAAATACAATTAATATTATCAAAGAATTTTATTTAGCATTGAAATATGGAATTAATGTGGAAGATGGTCCCAAACTGAAGCTGTTTAAACAAAAAATAAGCACATCTTAGGAGTACATTACATAAGAACACAATAATAGTTTCATCAGATCAGACAGGAGGTCTGCTTCATGCTGCACACCATCAAAATGTGCTCTGTCATGCTGAGTATTTTCTTATTTCTTTGCCAGCCAGTGATAGCACAAAAAAATGCCATGGTTTGGCCCCATGCTTGGTGGAGGGGTACGCTGTTCAACAGCAGCTGTAAAAGATAAAACGTGTACTATAGCATCCTTGTGATTACTGAGAAGGAACAATCTTTAGTAGTAACTGATTAATGAGAATTTGAGCTAGGATGAACTTCTTGAGTTTCAGTGAAACTAGACCAGCCAGCTTCACTCTGTTACATGCTTACATGACAGTACTTTGTCTCAGTTTACAATATTACAAAGAAATTAGAACCACAAACCAGTTAAAAGTGCTCTCTTCTTCTGAAAAGTATTTTTATTAAAAGTTAAGGTCCCTTCATATTGTTTTTCATATTCTAACTCATCCTCTATCACCCTCCATGCACAGTTCTCAGATCCAGCTGAACCACTTGCTGTGTTTCTTTAAGCATCTCCTACACTGGAGAAACAAAGGCTTTTAGAAGGTCATGAGCCTTTTGACTGCTCTTCAGTTATGTAGAAGGGAACCTCACAAATTATTTTATTTGTGTAAGAAGTCTCTCTAATATGAAGTTTATGCTGAATTTTGCAAATGTTTGTTCAGCACGGAAATAATTCATCTGACCAGACTAGTTTAATGATTCCAAGAGCTTAAGGCCATTCACCTTCCAGACAACAAGACCATTTCTGAAGACCACATAAAAGCTGGACATTGCTGTAAGGGCAAGCAAGCAAGGGAACCACACTGCTGCGCTTGTTTCGTGTCAGGTCACAGCTGATTTGTACCTGCCTAAAGTCACACACGTTATCATTTACATGTTATCAACATAGTGCTTTACAGGTGGGCATGAACACCAACTGTGACAGCAGTTTCAGTTCCTACGTTTGTGGGCAGCTACTCTCATCTTTTCAGGAAATGCTGTGTCAGTTTTTTTGGTGCCTGAGAGGAGACCAGCAGTTGGGTTTCCACCCTGCACCAAAATGACTTGCTTAGGGTACATACTAGCAGAGGAGACAAGGGAACATTGCGTAATCCCAGATTTTGTTTCTCTAACTTCTAGCCAATCAAGCAAAAGAAGGTCCATTTCTCTGAGTGTATAGAGGAAAAAATACTGTTTGTTAAAAATCACATATGAGCAGTGACCCTTTTTCTTTGTCCTTCAGTACAAAACGTTTTCCAAACCTACATCTCTCTTCAGAGATTTGCAGAGTAGAGGAGAGAAGGAAAGCAACCCAGCAGCTCTCATCATTATATAAGAAATTATTTATTCATAGCTAAAGTAAGTGATTGCTGTGCAATGAACACTAACCATCGCTAACTTCAGATTTTTTATAGCTTTTCAACATGAGCATGATAAAATGCCATATGGTGCTCTTGTAACTGGGCAAAGTCTTCAAAATCAACATGATTCCCTTTCTAACCTACTTGGTGAGGCACAGCCGTGCAAGGCCATATTCCTCTTGCTATGGCCCTGTGACTTACATCACCTGAGCCCCAAACCCATGGTTGGCACAGTGTACAGCAACCTGGGAGCAGGCAGGAGAAGAACCATGAGCAGTTTTTGCAGCCCCTATATCCGAAAAGCAAATGTCAGAAAGTGGAACTTGACCCAATTTATGAAATTATCTTCTCTGTCTCTTGCTGCCCTCTGCTGTCACAATCCTGGGCGGCACAGAGAGAGCTGCGAGCAGCTGAGCTGCAGGACTGAAGGAGCCACATGAGGCCAGGAGCCAGAGCAACACCCAGCAACCTGAGGTGGAAAAAACTGGGCAACAAAAAGAAAGCTGAAGTCCAGTAATGAAGACAGGAGAAGCTAGCCATAGGGTTTGAAAATCCAATCACTCTGAAACAGCTCTGAAGTTTCTCCCATGTGAGGATTTACTTGTGCTTTGTTGGTATGGGACATGGGACATTGGAGGTCATGTGCAAGCAACGCAACTGCATCGGCTTGATCCTGTGCAGTGGTCTGGGAAGTAAGAGCACATGGGAGCCAACAGATGTGTAGGGTCTTACAGCAGCACCCACAGATGACCAAATACTGAAAGCACTCTCAAACACAAACGATGAATCTCCAGCTCTTATGCAATAACCTAGGAAGCTGTTGGGTTTTTTTCTCCAGAACTTGGAGTAGGCAGAGCAAATTGTGTAAAGCAGTTCAGGGCAAGGAATTTTTTTTTTTTTTTTACAGCAGTGAAGAATAAAAAAGATCCCTTGGCAGTTTGTTCTCAAATATCCATCTGAAATGGTGGGAATTTTACAAGGAGGAAAGACTATCTGCAAGAAAGCTGTTCTTGTCCTGGAGTGTTAGCTGGATGCCAACGAAATACACTTTCAGCCCTAGACCTTGGTTTTAAAAGCACTACAGGAAATCTGGTCTAGCCTTTGAGGCACTGGAGACCTCCTGTTGAAATCAGAGTCACGTTTTTCACCAGCAGATGTCAAGTACATCCATGACAATGGGAGAGGGAGAGATTGGGTGATGAGGAGGAGAATTTGTCTCTTGGGCTGTGAGCTTAGAGAGAAAAGCTAAAAAACATAAGGAGCTTGGACTGTGGTGAAATGCCTGAGAAAGGAAAACTAGGGAAGCAAACGGAGGAACATGGAGTGAGCTGAGATTGGTGAAGAAGCTTCAAGAAACAGCAGGAAGACTGCTCTGGGGGCACACTTGCCTCCAGACTCTGGGAAGCTACCTCAGTTTCCCAATTTCTTTATTGCTCTGAAGTAAGCAACCACCCCTGACACCATCTGGTAAGAGAAGTGTTCCAGCCCCTGCCATCCTTTTTCGTCTGTAATGTAAAAAAAAGAGTCACCCCAGGGATTTTCCAAAGTAAAACTTAGAAATGTTCATTAAGTCCTCAGATACAATGATAAAGAACACCACAAATAAAATAAAGAAACTAAATGTTCAGTTTTCACTTAGGACTTTGACTAGCGTGCAGCAAAGGAGGCATAATGTACATTCAGCCACCTGAAGAAAAGGGAATTTTGAGGCATCGCTCATTGATTCATTTGCCAGCACTGAATGAGGCAAGGTTGCCAGGTGAAAGGAAAAATTATGTCTTGTATCACGATGTGTATAATACCTAAGAGGACTGAAATGCTATTACATTTCCTAGTTTTTGAAGGCAGAATTTTGTAGCTTGAGTTATAATCCTTTCCTGTATCTCATTTAGTAAGCAATAAATATACAGGAGAAGATTTGAATAGGAGCTTTTGGGATTTCAGGTCTGAAAGGAGGGGAGGTGGATGAGATTTCCTCTAAAGCTTTGATATTCCAAAGTCAAATGAGTGATATAAAACCAGGAAATGTAAATGTAAATGCAGACAGGCCCACCCTTGAAGCTTAGGCATTTTATTAAGCCTGCATAATGATTAGCACAAAGTAGCTCTGGCTTTTAAGCACTGCTACAACAGAAAAAAATATTAATAGCCATCTGAAGAATAAATGCTACCCTGACATATTACTTACTGTTAAGAGTTTATTTTATGTGTGATGTAATCCTACGGTATAGGTTTCCTATTTCTTCTGAAGCTTGCTGTTGTGTTTGTTTATTGCAGGCCAGAGGGATCCTGTACAAAAACATGCAATCACTGAGCATTTGCAAGAGAATACTACAACCAGAGCACTAGTTCTGGACAGAGACATTCCCATTCACTCATGAATCACTTGGATTGCTGCCTGGCTGAGTATTCCCAGTGAAGGAGGGTAGGTTGCTCTGCAGAATTTACTCCTGGCCAGCTCTTCTTGGCATGCGCACCTCTACAAAATGAGAATGAGGTTAGCCAAGGTATCTATGTATGGCACTGCTAAAACAGAATATAGATGAGTTAGTAGATCATTTATTTTAACATGTAAATTCTTTAATGCAAATGGAATGGCACTACAGCTTGAATTTCTATACCATGTTATCCTGGGCTGCTTTATGACCACTGTATTAATTCTGTTGCTTAAGGGGTTTTGGTCCAGAAATCATTTTGGTTTTAGTGCTGCTATTTATACATACAAATCTGCAAAGCATAATTCATGCTGAAACAAATGAGACCATGCTTGTGGATTCAAATCTCATCTATTTCATATCATGTTGCTAAATTAAAAGACAAGAAAATATTTTGGAGTGGAATAAGGAGGGAGGATGAGTTCCTCTTTTTCCATGTTATGAAATAGATAAGAATCTAACCACTTAAGTAAAGCAAATCATCGAGGCAAAACATGAAACTGTCTTGCAACATGATGGAGCTTGTTTGTAAGAGTTACTAAAATACAGATACTAAAGGCTTAAGTGATCCCATTGTTTGCTTGTTTTCATTGAAACAACAGAAACTAGAAAAGCTGATGCACAAATACATATTTGTATCACATAAACTGTACTGATTAAAACTTCATCCTAGTAGGAAAATGGGAGATTTTCTTCCATAAGGAACATGGTATCAAAAGAAGGGTATTTTTCCATTTTTCCACCCACAATTGAGGTGGATCAGTTTATTTTAATGTAGGGGACAGATGAAAGAACTTTTCTCACTCCAGCTCTGTTTTGTGCATGGGATTTATGCTCCTTTCACCATGCCTGGGTAAACTGGCAGAGAAGGTCTAATTGCCTCTTGCAAATGGTGATGTTCATTTGAGCACCCCCATCTCCACAGTCAATGTCAGAGCATGATACTGGATAGCAAGAAAGGAGAGAAACTCCTGGCCAGTGAACTCCAGTCTGGGAGGTGAACACAAGCTAATGCTGTAACACTATTTTTTTCATGGTGCTGTATAACATTTTAGGGCCATCTCCCCAAGATGGCTCTGGTAGCTAACGCACACCTGGGAATCACAACTGGGTTGGCACAGCTTTGCCTGCAAACATGCCAAGGTACAATGTTACCTGGATACTTGACTTTAAATGCTATTGTGTACTGAAAAAAAACTTCCTTAAGGTAGTATTTCACTCAACATAAGCTGGAAGAGTTCTGTTTATAGGCAGATTTCCATTATCACTCTCTATTTTCATATATGATTTAAAACTCTCCCAAATTCTCCTTTGGGAAATGATCCTTTTCATGTTTGGTCCCAGTTCAAGGATGAACTGTACACAGTATGTGGAAGTTGTTGGAAAATTCCCTTCAGCTATTTTTGAGGTATAGTAGCATGAAACAGAGCCCCCAGCTCCTCCCATCCTCATATACATTTTTTTTTCAGTTTAAGGAATTTTATTTTAACTCCATTCATCTCCCCTCAATTGCTGAATGTCTGGCACTGAAAAATAAAAATGAAAATCACCAAAATAATAGTTTCTTATCAAGTCCCCCAAGAATTTCTCATAGCAAAGCCAGGCTAAGATAATAGGGACTGCAATGGAACAATCTTTATATCAGTTGTCTTTAATAAAAACTGAAAATTTACACATGATAGCAAAAAAAAAAAAAGTTAACAAAACACAGTTCTTTAAGTTTCCACTATAAAGCCTGTGTGAATCTTTTCTTGTTTAAGAAACAGCATTTTTAAAATTATATTCTGCCAGCTTAGTTTGAGTTTTCCTGTAACAGATAAAAAGGAAATGTCACAGAAATATTTTTTCATTAACTAGAATTTAACTGAGAAAGAATTGTGTACCTCTTTTCCCCTTTTTTTTGTTTCTTTGTATATCAGTCATGTTTAGCTTTAGGGTGACAGGGAGAAGCTAGTTTGATGGCATCTTAAAATAAGACACACCCGTGAAAACAGATCAGTGGCCCAAAATCAGCTCCTCGATCTCACATACATAAGTGTAAAACTGGAATTTCTTTAGATTCACGTCAGTGTTTCAGAGATCAGCATCTGGCCCAAAAGATTTAAGCTGTTACATTTTTGGAGCTTGATCTTGATGCTGGCTGCGGTTCAGTTTAATTTAACCTAAAAAGATAGTGTTTCAACAGCCGGAGAATCAGGTCCAGACAAAGCATACACAGTGTTATAATTGCCCTCCATTATATAGTGGAAATCACTTGTAATGCTGTTCTGGAGGTGAAAATCCACTTTTCATTAAATTTTGGCTCTGAGGCCCAGTCTTCCACCTTCTCTATTTCAAAATCAAGCAGAGCCAACAGAAGTGCCAACATCCTTCAATGTCACCCAGATGGGCAGTTAAGGGAAAGGCTGATCCTAAGGCCACTGCAGAGAAATCCGGGATGGAGAAAGCCAGACAAGACTCACGGATGGCTGGAAAAGGCTTGCCCTGTGGGTGTCACTGGGAAACACAGGCTTCCAAGTATTGACTGTCTATTTCCGCCATGGAGATCTGATAGGATGAAGTGGTTTTATCAGATGATAAACTTCTCCTACAAAGATAGGCTGAGTGAGTTGGGGTTGTTCACCCTGGAGAAGAAAAGGCTCCGGAGGGACGTTATAGTGACCTTCCAGTACCTGAAAGGTGCCTAAAAGAAATCTGAGGAAGAGCTGTTCACTAGGGCATGTAGCGATAGGGTGAGGGATAATGGTTTTAAACTAGAAAAAGGTAGATTTAGGCTGGATATTAGGAAAAGGTTTTTCAATATGAGGGTGGTAGATCACGGGAACAGGTTGCCCAGAGAGTTGGTAGAGGCCCCATCCCTGGAGATATTCAAGGTCAGGCTTGAAGGGGCTCTGAGCAACCTGATCTAGTAACATTGTCCCTGCTTACTGCAGGGGGGTTGGACTCGATGATCTTTAATGGTCCCTTCCAATCCAATGCATTCTATGATTCTATGAAAAATTAATTGCTGCCTAGTAAGTGAGCATAGGGTCAATAGCCATTCATCTTCATTTCCCTTCTGTAATGTTGATGCTCACTAGTTGCCTTCTAAATCTTCTTCCCCTTTCAATTTTTTTTACAGCAGCAGAGAGCCAGTAAAACTATAGCACAGGCATACCAAAAATATATCTGCCAAAAGCACCATCACTCTAATAACACACACATTTTCAGTCATGTATTTGTTTTGTCACATCCTTAACTCTTGATTTTTGTCCAAAAAGAGAGTAGAAATGTTGAAGATGTGTCAGGTCCCACCAAATGGTGAAAGACCTGGATTCTGTAACCTATTTAAAAGAGCTGAAACCTCATGGAGGGTGCTGTTTCTTTTCATGTATCCATTTGTTTTCAGTGTCATTGTTTAAAATAAAGAAAAACAACACACCTTACTTTGCACTAGATGTGTCAGAACATGTTGCGTTTCTGTGCCTGGATACTACTCCTTTTTTCCACAAAGAGATTTCCAAAAACGAACTTTGTAGAGTTTTCTGTGTGTCCATAGGCAGGTGGTAAAAATAGCTTTAACCCTAAACCACCTTCCCTGATCTTCAGTCACAGATACCATTCCTATCTGTGTGTCATCATCTTTCTGTCTGTACCTAACTCAAAACCAAAAAGGAGTTGATTTTCCAAACATAGTTCAGATGTGGTTTGAAACTGATGGTAGAAAAAGTTTACAAGAAGTGCAGTCATTCCTGCACCTGGCCCTACCCACTGCTGCTCAAGTGCAATGGTTGGAAAGACATTCATTCTTGACTTCTAGTCACTCAGTAATAAGGATTCATCATATGAATGTTGCTATGAAAAACAGGCACCATATTTCCAGCATAATTTTCTTTGGGTCTGGATTCCAGAGCTGAAATCTCATTCTGCTTTTATAAATATTGAGTCATCTATTCTCAGAAAAAATAATTTCCTTACATAAGTATTTTGAGACTGAGATAGAACACTGATAACTTTTTCTTCAACCTCTTGGTATAAAGAAAATATTCCAGATTGAATAATTCCTGTGATTTTCTTCCAAAAAGCTTCCAATTTGTCTTTTTGAAAAGCATGGACTACAGAAGAACCCAGAAAAACAATAAAACCAATTAGGCCCTAAAATATCCTGAGTTTGGCCTATAAGCCCAATACCCAGCACACCCCAAAGCACTGAGTTTGTAGGAGGGTGCTGGAGACTTGCCTCTGACTGTCACTCTGTATGTACATGAGGAATCAGTTCATGGTGAGATTAAAGCTCTTATTCAAAAAAGATATTTTGAAACCTTCATTATCTCTATGTTTTGTTTTGCTCTTTCCAATCAACAATGAGATTCTTATATAAGCAAATAAATGCCAGGATTGCTTTGGTCTCAAATAAGAAACCCAAACCTGCTGAAACATTCAAACTTAAATGGAAAGAAAGAATCAGCTAAATCTACTCAGGTGAAAGCTTTGGGTGCTAGGGTAGTCCAAAGAAAAAAAATCTGATCATTAACAGACTGCCTTATCTATTTTGAGGAGGTTAAGAAGTCTTAATTTTGGTGATTGTTGTATGGTCTTTGTACATGCAATACAGACTTTCTTTTCACATTACTAATTTATCTCAGTGCTGCAAAAGAGTACTTTCTGTATAACTTGTCATTGACCTCATATTTTGCTAATTATTTACTATAGAAAATTTTTAAAACTCAGTGATTTTTCAACTAAAAACTGCAGTCTTAGACACTACTTCCTTTCATTATTTACTTGTCTTTAGTCATGACTACTGGTACAGTGAGCTGATTATTTTCCATCAGCATCATGCGCAGGTTGCTCTCTGCTTATCCCAGTGAGGAACTTCACAAAACTTACCTATATACAACAGTCATATTGCTTAATTCACAACTGGAATGAATATAGATAGTGTGGTGACTAAAATGTTATTCAAATAAACAAGAAATAGAGTAATCAAATATTTAATATATTTCCGACGTTGAAAATGGACTGTCAGTTGAGCTAAAAATTTGCTGAGCTGCCAGGGTTAAGGGGTAGTGATCAATGGCATGGTGGCTGGTTGGCAGCTAGGACTAAACAGAGGTCCTCAGAGGTCAGCACTGGGGCTGATATTGTTCAGTGGCTTCTTCAGTAACATGGAATATGAGGCTGAATCCACCCACAGCAAATTTCCAGACAATAGTGAATTTAGCATTATGAACAGTAAAGTTTCAATCCAGAAGGACGTTGAGAAACTTGAATTTAGGAAATCCTACCAAGATCAGCAAAAACTGGATCAGGTCCTTCACATCAAGACAGGCTGTGAACCAAATGGCTGAGGACCCACCCTGCTGAAAACAAACTGAGCAGCATAGTCGACACCATGCTGAGTAACAGTGTAAAGCAAACTTCATACTGGTTTTGCATGAGGAAGAGGATGGCAAACAGAGGTAAATAATTATTCCTCTCCCTCCTCAGCACTGGTGCGGCTGCACTTGGTATACTGTGTCCAGCCTGGGGACTCCCATTTCAAAAGGCATACTGCAAAACTGGAGAGAAACCAGCAGAAGGCTGACCAAGATGGTCAGGGGCCAAGACTGCAAGTTGTACAAGCACAGGTCAGGAAAGCTGGCTTGTTTAACCTGGAAGACTAAAAGGGAATCTAACAGTAGCACACTACTGTTAGGGAGTTAGAAAGATGAGAGAGTCAAACTCTTCTTCATAGTGACAGATGATGTAAGAAGAGGGACATGTTGCACCTTGGGAGGTTCAGGCTGGACCTTAGAAGAAGCTTCACCAGGAAAGGGGTAGTTCAGCACTGGAAAAGGCTGCCCAGGGAGGCTGAGGATTCTGCAGCCTTGAAGTTTTCTAGGTATGGTAGACAAATCCACGGCTGATCCACTTTAACTTTGGCAGTTAAAGCGGGTTTAACACAGCAGCAGTCCTGCTGTGAGTTGGAGGCAGGGCTGGAAACCACTAGAAGCTGCTCTATTCAGCACTTCTGTGATTCCGTAATTCACTCGATAAACTTCTAGAACCACCTATGAGAAACAATGCTGATGAGAAGCGATATCTTAGACCTAGATATTATTCTCTCAGACAACTCATACTTAGGCAATTAAATACAAATCCACAATGAATTAAAAAGAAATATGGTAATGCTCAAATGCATGAAATACATTTCTTCAAACTTCTAAGTCTCAATAGCTTTGAGGAAGAGCATCAAGCTTATGGCTAGATGAAGCACAGAGACTGTAACCAGAAGAAGATGAAAGGACATTTGTTCTCTAGTATAGCCTCAAGTGCAATGCTTTCAATGTTTCTCAGTGCTGCTGAGAAACAGTACAATTTCTCATCAACAGTTTAATTAGCACCTGGGGTAAAATCTCTCTAAATCAGAGTGAACATTACCCTTTTAACCCACAGTTGTAAGAAACAGTTAAGTTCATTATGAGACCAGATAGATGAAACTACGATAGCTTTCCTTCCGTCCATCAGCACACGTCACTGTCTGAAGCAAGGACACCTGCAAGACACATGGGTGGAAGGGGTTTTCTGGCCACTGCTTTGTGACCGGTTGGGTGTCTATGAAAGAGACACAAAAAGATCAAAGGAAGAGACAGATGGTGGAAGGGAAAAAGCCAGCAACACAGACATAACAAGGGCCAGGAACGTGCCTCTGAGAAAAGCTAAGAGAAAAGGGGAAAAGAGCTTTTATACTAAGTGTTTAACGGAATATAGACTTGAGCTGTAAACAGAGGCCATGCCTCTTCTGCAGTTCATGCTGCGTGAAGAGAAAAAGGGCTTTGTATTCTCTTTGCAATAAATAGGATTGCATCAGAGAAACCTCATGTCAGAAAACATCTATTTCTCTTCCTAGCTGAAATCATCATTATGACCCAGGATTTCTATTTAGATATTTATCCAGCTCATATGAGTTTCACCTAGGACAGTGATAGTATAGCTCTATTTATCCCTCAAACAGCACACCCAGCTTAGCAGACGGTCAGTTATGTTTTAATGTGTCTACTGTTGTAAGACTGGAAGAGCCACAGAAGCCACAGAAGCTACCAGAACAGTCAGGTTACAGCACAGGAAACAGTGCAGAGCAGAGTACTGTTGGGTACGCTTTTGAGTGGCTTCTTTCTTCTCTTGTGCTTGCCTAGTTTTTGTCAGAGTGAGTCCTGAGGAAATGCCATTACCACCAGACCTGGAAAAGTGCAGAGCTCACTTATTGCAATACTGACAGTCTGATTTTTTGCAATGAGAGTGAAAAAGGTGCTTCCTATTTGGGAAGTGGTCTAAACTAGGGAAACTGTCTGTTTCCTCATGTACACACCTTCTACTCTACTAAAAGTCCATGGAATATAGCTAGCAAGATGAGAATTCAGAGGAATTTGTAGATGGCAAGACAACTATGTATGTGCCCTTAGTGTAACCACACTGCACAGAAAGGATGGCACTCCAATGGGATAAGCAGGTTATTCTACATTTTGTTTTGTTCTTGCAGTTCAACATAACTTACACTTGTTTATTTCCTGCATGCTGTTCAAAACCTGCTCTGAGGACAGCACCGCCCATTTCCATATGGAAATTTCTGTGAGCACACACATTTCCCTCATAACGGAGAGCTTCACAGCTAACTTCCTGCACAGCATCCCTTTGGAGTGAGGGGTCTTGGTAGTATCCCTGCACACAGAAAGCTGCTGGGTCCCAGGAAGATTAAGGCTAAGCAGAAAAATGTTGGACATGATTTTATATTCCCCAAATCAGGTATTTTTGAATACTATTTTGTGTTCAGAGCACAGCTCCCACTGACTTCAGCTTCAGCTGTGAAAGTTCAGCACGTCTACAAGTCCAGCACCAAGAATAAAAGCAATGTGAAATTATTGACAGCTTCTGAAAAGATTGGCTCGAGTGACTCAACTATCATCACATGAGAACTGTGTGACAGAAAAAGGGACAGTATCCAATTCTCCAGGGTAGAGCATCACCCTCTTGCCATTCATTCTCTTCCCAAATTCTGTTTCATCATTCATACTGCTTCCTGTTTCTGGGACCAATGAGAAGGCAAGGGGTCTTATAGTGAAGGGGTCTTATAGTGTCTTTAACTGTATAATCATGACCAGTTTCTGGTACTTTCCATACTGCTTATAGAATGAACCTCGTCACGAATGACAACCTGCATAAATATAAGTAGTACCAAAGTTTTCAGCCTTAGTAATATTTTTTTCATGTGGCATGTATTTTGCTTGTTTTTCAAAAAAAGGAACAAATACCTTTGTGTGACATTGTGCTGCCATTCACAAGAGATATCAGAAGGAAACTGGGCCTTTAAATCACACAGATCTTTACTGTTTGGCTAATGGCATGACAGAAAACGGTAACAGGTATCAGAAAGCACCACCAGGGAGCCGGGACGGGCACTTTGACTGCCTGGCTCATTTCTCCACCAGCCTCTTCTTAATTCTCTCAGCCTTGTTGGTTCCTTATCCTCATCTTTTCCCTCAGCCAGTCCCATTTCTCCTTGTGTAGCTATAGTACCCTTGGTAGATATACAGCCACTTAGACAGTCATAGTTTCTCGCCTCATACCAGTTGTGGGCCTTGATTTGAAACTCCTCACTTTTCCTTCAGAAAATCTTTAGTCAACAAAAGAATTTTTTTTTTCCCATAGCTTCACTCTTAGCAACTTCTAACAACTTTACAGAAGATTTCCAGGGGAAAAGATATCAGTACAAAGCAGACCCATTGAAATGTTTCACAAAATTATAAGTCACTGAATAACAGGAAAAGTTTCAGGATACAAGAATAGCTCTGTCTCCAACATGAATAAAAGTTGGTTGTATAAAATCTTGCATTATATCTCCAACTGTTTGAACACCCTGTAGTTATGCTAATATGAGGCATTTAAAAAAAAACCCAAAGCAAAAAAACCACCACAAGAGAAAGCATTAAAGACAGTATTAAAATTCTCACCCAAGGATATTAATAATTTAGCCTTAACACTGGAGTATTACTTGCCTATATATATAGTCTGCTGCTTTCTCACCTGCCACAGAGCCCTGAAACATGAGCTGGACTTGCAAAACAAAAGGCACCTCTGCAGAGTATCCCCCTCCACTACAGACAGTTGCTTCCAGACACATTACGAAAAACACCCAATAATCTCACTTCTTGAGCTGCAAAGAAAGAGAGGAAGGACAGCAGAGACAGCCATTTCAACTGCCTCATCAAAGACAACCAATCGATACGCAGCATTTGCAGGGGTTTCTGGCTCTGCTCCTATATGAAGGGAGGCAAGTAAGGAAAACATCTTATGGTCCATGTGGGTTAGTGCACTTCTTGGAGGGAAGATACTAGGGAGAACTTGACCTGCAAGTGGGATACAGAGTATTCCTTGAATGCCACTTGAAATACCAGCCTGGCAGTACTTAAATAGTAAGTGCTAAGGTAAGTCTTTATCTGGAAATGTTCTGTAAAACATTGCTGATTTCAGGGAAAGTAGAAGGTGCCCTTGCTGTCTGCCTGCTGGTAGGCTTTTACTTGTCACTTGTGATGGACACTCAAGGTGTGACATTGTAAGGCCATCTTGCTTGCTGTAGACACCATTCCCCTCCCTTTGCCCCCAGCCCAGTGTTTTTGTTTTGCTTTTGTTTCTTTTTTTTCTGGCTGACAAGAAGCTGGGTAAGAGATGTTTGTTTTGGGAAAAGAAGAAAGGAGGCTGTTCTGGAATTGTTAAAAAAATGTAATGCAAGTTTCAACAGAGAGCCACGTTAAAGAAAGCTAAAGAGCTCTATAGCGGTCCTTTTTTTTTTTTTTTCTTCAGAAAACAAAGTTGATGGAAACAGCTGGAGACTGTAACTTGGAAAATCGAGAAAGTAAGATGAATAAAACTTTCTGTTTTCATCTCCTATCTCAACCTGCAGGGGACAGGGGTGGGGGGCAACCTCTTCAGCCTCTTTTCAAAACAAATATTGAATTCCCAAAGGGTTCAGATTTGGCCTTTTTTTGGAGAAAAAAATATCAATTTTGTACAGTGCTCTGAGACCTCCAGCTCACCACACATAAGCAAACATGGCAGATTCTACCAGCTAACTCTGATTAGCACAAAAAAAATAATATTAGCAAACCTTAATCTTTAAGGCTCATATATATAATTGGACTCCATATATATAATAGTCCTCCAGGACTATGGAGGAGTTTGCCTCGGTTG
>NW_010159938.1:0-13286 GCF_000695765.1 Mesitornis unicolor
AATTGAAGCCTCCGCGGCCTGCTGGGTGCGCACAGGAGCGGGGGCCTGTCCCCAGCGGAAGGCCGCGGGGAGCTTCAAGGTCGCAAGCCAAGTCACTCAGCGGTGGGAGCCCAGAAATCTCTGTTGTTAGCGGTCGTGAAAGCTTTGGCCCAGGTCTGTCCAAAAGGCTCACTGGGATGTTAAGGGAGTAATCCGTCACAAGCCGTTTCAGTCACCCAGCCCTGCGTCTTAGGCTGTTGTGTAAGCAAATACAGTGTGTGATGCTTGAGTCGTATTCGTGACATGGACGGCCCTCGTTAAGCCAAAGAATTAGCAAGACTGAAATAAAGCATTTACTTTTATGGAGTGAGTAAACGTTCCCTGCAGTGTCATCCTTGTGACTTCTTAAAAGGTGTTTGGTCTTCTCAAAGTTTGGGATTACATCGTGGTTTTATTTCAGATGTCTTAACATTTTGAGAACAACTTCCCCATCATCCATATAAATATCAAATTTCACTTTTCATACTTTGGAGACATCTTGAAAAAGGCTCGTGTTTGTTTTAAAGCTTAAAAAAAATCTTAAGGGTCTTTTCCAAGTAGTTACTCAGTGGCTTTACCTGTTTTATCAGTGCGTTTGCTACACGTTATCATAGCTTGATATTTTCACACTACTGTTATGAAAGGACATTTTTGTCTTTTTTTTTTGTTTCTTTCCAGTCAAGCAAAAGGTGATGGTTTACCATACATTCTGGGATTGTGCTCTGTGCTTGCAGCTTTGGTAACATAGTAGCAATGTGGGAGAGGAGGAAGACCCTGCAGTGTGCTTGACCAGTAACAACATGGAAGTGTGGTGTTTGGTCTCACAAGCTAAACTGAAAGAGGTGAATAAAACAAAATACTAGTGTTTTAGAAGAGGTGTACCTGGTGCTATTGGTGTTATGTCAGTGTCCCTTTACCTGAACCTGACTGGATTGTCAAAAAGAACTGAGAGGAGAGGAAGAAAGCAGTGGCACTAAAGAGGGAGATTTGGTTCTATGGTGTTTTTGTTGGGGTTTTTTTGTTTTGTTTTGTTTTGTCTCCAGATATTGTAGTACTGGTTCTGCAAGCTGAACAGGCTGCTTTTCTAGGGCTTGAAGCAGCACTGGTGTTATTTATTGTGTGAGTCACTGCATGATTCCTGATGGGAGAGTATTTTCCTGCCTGGCCTCTACACATATGCACACACAAAAACATTCTAGAGAGCTGGTCTTTCAGAAAAGTCTTAAAAGAGAAACTGAATTCTGACATCAATTTTGTAACTGAAGCAATCACTTTAACACTCACATGGCTGTTTTTCTTCCCTTTTTAAATATGTTATATAGAACTATCTACACAGTACTATGCACTCAAATTAAGAGAAAAAATTAAAAGCTTTTGAATATAGCTAGGATGCACTGTGGCCATTAACTGTCATGTGGGACTGTGTCATTTTCCTTTCTGTTTCGACTGAACAATTTCTTTTCTCTCTGTGCCTGCCAGTTCATGGAAATGACTGAACTGAACTGGAAGACGCGTCTTGAAGAAGGTGCTTCCTATTACATGGTTAGATAGTGTGTGGTAAAGGGAAAGGGTGCATTTTTCTTTTGGTGTATTGTCATGTACAACTTCTAGAGTTAAGGGATACACAGGGGTCTTTATAATGATGACAAGGCCTGATTCTGCTATTTGAGAAATTTGAAAATAAGTGAAACAAAGGTTAACTGGTCATTAATGTCATAGTTTAGATACAGACTATGCTGAATCATGACAGTTTTGCATTTCTATCTTGTGTACATCTGAATGGTCAGATATGCCACAGATATTCAAGGCATGATGAGGGACAGGAAGAAATAGTAGCAGTTTCATCACAGGGACTGATGCAGCAGTGGGACACTCTTCCTTTCCACCTCTCACAAGATCAGTACATCAGAAGAATGCTTAAAGCTGCTGAAAGAGAGTAGATCTCCTTTAAATCACTACTTTTTTTCTTTTAGATATTTTGACTGCATTTGACCACTGTTATACACTGCCCAATGCAATATTTTCTTGAAAGTCTGCAGAATGCTTTTTAGCTTAAACTTTTTATCCTGTTGTCTTTGTGCTCTTCATTAGTATTGTTGCATATTAACTACAGTAGCTGTAGGTTGTGCTCTGGGTGGAGTTGAGGTAGTTATTTGCAGTGTTATTGCTGCTTCTCTCAGTGAAGCAGTATCTGCAGAGGAAATCGATCTAATAGTCTTTTGACTTTTCCCTGCTGGCAGTCATTATGCAGTTGTTTTGCCTTTTTTTTTAAATTTTTTGTGTACTCTGGCTGACACTGACCTTAGCATCTGTTTTCTAATCTTAAAGACCGCAGATATGAATACTTCCAGAACATGCTGAAAGATCCATCTGTCTTTCCTCTAATGATCTGACTGTGATACAGCATTCCGCTGGGGTAGGCTACTTGAGGTGAAACAGCCATGCAGCAAAGTACACTGCCTCTCTACTGTATCTAGGTAATTGCCTGCAACAGTGCTGGGAAAGCTTGCGTCCTAGGATGAACTGAGGAAGGAAGAGCCAGAACAGGGTAAGACACACTGTGTCTTGTTAGTTACTGAATCTTGGGATTTTTTCATTGATGCTTGCTTTACATAGTATATTCTAGAACAGCATTGAGGTGAGGAATATACATTATGTTGTATAAAGACACATTTTATGTAAAGTGTATTAATGTAAGTGAACATGGAAGCTGGAGGGGTTCTAGAGATGATAGCAAATAGTGTTCAATGGGAGCATTTAGAACTTCTTTGTAATAAGATGGTAGACCACAAAGTGATTCATATTTACACCCAAATGACTGATCCGTTTTTCCATTTCTTTCCTCTCAGTATGTCCCAGATGATAATCCACATTTCCCTGAATTTCAGAGGTTATTACTTTGAACCTCAGTTTTAGTGTGGATGTCAGCTACTTCTTCAGCTGACTGTATGGATAAGTAATTTATTTTGGTGGTGACACTGGTCAAGACTGTGAGAACGCAGTAGGAACAGAACAGTGAATATGGAGCTTAAATGTTGAGTCAGTGTTTGACTTGAAGCTCAGAGGGGAGATACATATAAGCCAGTAGCCAACTGGGTATTGATAGATAACAGTATTGGAGTCTGGTTAGTTTCTATTCTGGCTGCAACATAGGGTAGCTTGGTAGGCTGAAGTCTGCTCTTAAGCCACCCCTATTCTGGGTTCAGAAGTGCATTCAGGCCTAGGTTATGGCCTTTCATGCAGGTAGAAGAGGAGCAAGCATAACATCTATTCAAGACTCTAACCTAACTCAGGGTAGGGGGAAGAGGATGGGAGTTGGGCCGTCCAAGTGTGTGCATTCTCTTGCCAGTTACTTGTGTGTCTACAGATCCATGGTCACTGATCTGAGAAAAGCTAAACATCTTGATCTTCAAGATGGATTTTTGGAATTAGGCTTAGAGAAAGCTTTTGGTTTCTGTTTTTGGTTTGAGAAGTATAGTTACTCAGAAATGCTACATTCAGCCTTGTTGATTGAAGGAGTATCATGTGTGCTTCTGTCAAGGAGGTTTATGGATGGCGTTGCCATTGCATTTATTTACAGCAGAATAGGCTACTGATGTATGCTCAGTAGTAAGAGTCTGCTTTCAATAGAGTAAATCAAAATACCCATGGGTTCATACATAATTAGAAACTTCCAAACAGGCAGCAAGGCTTCTTTGAAACCCCATCATTACATCTTGCTTTTGAGTGCTTTAATGCTATCTTAAGCTAGGGATTATTTTGTGTGTTAAGTTAGTGGGTGTAGGTGCATTTGTTTAATACATTCTGCACTGCTTTTGGCAGGTTGTTAAATTGGTTTACATGAGCATACAGAGGATGCTGTCTCTTCAGTGCAGTCAACCTGACAGTGTGTATATAATGCGCACATGGAATATTTTGTGACTGTATGCTTTAAGACCATTTATGTATGTCTGCATTGCAGAATGGTCATTTCTTTGGAGAATGTAGAGATGTACTACAAGGACTGGATGAATTGCACTTGTCCTTGAAGGGAAGTATGGCAACGGAAAAGAGGAAAGAGCTATTGACTAAGACAGGGAAATGAGTGTAACAAACAGACAAACTGCTGTGTGAGAAACTGAATCTAACCTGTCAGAGTAGTTCTCACATCCAGAAATCTGTTTCAGACCATAAGCAGTACCATCTCTTTGTGTATGAAAGCTATCTACCTGCGCAAAAGCTGGGTAGAAACATTGGAAAGCAATAATGAGGTTTACAAGCCTTGTTCAGGTCTTTGTGTGGGTTGTTGGTTTTTGTGCCCTTAGAGGAAAGCAAGCTATGAAGTAGGCAAAAGGAAGAAAATACATATAAATGAAAGTTTAAACAATGCACAAAATATATTTAAAAGTGGACGTTAATAAGAAAAGTAAGTAGTAGAGGGGTTTCTTTGGTTTAACTAATAGCTTCCCCATTCTGGCTGGGAACAGAGATACCAGGAAAGCTTCTCTTCCAGTTTGTTAGGAGAACTTACTCTTTCTTATTCTGTGTCGATTTCAGAAATCTGAAAAACAGATTATCCAAATCTTTAATTAGGGACAGCTTTCTTCTTCAAGTCTGTGTTGCTTTTGAAAGTGATATGATACCTTTTTTTGGTCAAAAAGAATGTTGAATGTAGAAAACTACAGTAAATTATCAACTTATTTTAGTAACAGTAACATTTAAATATCAGGCATTTTTTTCTGAGCAAAATAAACTTAGAAGGCAAACACAAGTCAAGGTTGAACTCTGTAAATCTCCCTGCTTGCTTGCTCTACATCAATCCATCATTCTCTATTGACTTTCTAAATCAACAACCTGGTAAAAGGATTGTAGAGTCATGGTCTCTATCATACTGAGTTGTGCAGAGCCAATGATTAACTACACCACCTTATACTTGAAGTGCCATCATCGAGTGAAAAATACAGGAAATAGCTGAAGGGGAGGAAGAGACTGTGCTTTATGTGTGCCTGTTAGAAAGAAGAAATTGGAACTTAAAAGCTGTCATCTTTCTTCGAATTGTTACCTTCTGAGCAGACACCATGTGGTTTCTTTGAGCTGCTGTGTAAGACTTACAGTCCTGCAAGTGACTTGGTTGAAAAGACCAGGTGTAGTTATGCCTGGTTCAGGATCTTAAATTACACATTAATGTGATCTTCATGGCTACAATCTAACTTGGTGTCACAAGACTTTTAGGCAGCATTTTGGTTGATGTTCTTTATCTTTGCACTGGATATTTAAAGTGTCATTTATTTAAAGTGATCATACCAAGAAAATGGAACAGTTCCAATGTGACTATGTAGAAGTACTCCAGATACACAGACCAGCTCTGATAGAGATTCAGTGTGGATAATGTGATTGTTGCTGTGCAATTGAATTACTTTCTTTTAGAGCTTCTTGTGTGTTACTTATCTTACAAATACTTTTTTCAATGGTGAAACAATGTGTTAATATAGTGGGAAGGCTACTCTTTGGGATGAGGGCATCAGATAAGATGCAGCGCTTTGTTTTTTGACTGGTCTCTTGGCCTTGCTATGAGGTGGTATTTTCATGCAAAGACGTATACTATGAGTAACATGAATATGTATCTTCAAACTTTGGGACAGCCTTAGTTTAGTTTGTCTAGATATAAAAAAAATAATAAAAAAAAAGCATCACCATATGATTGTTGTGTGTTCCAGAGCCAGATGATAAGCATATTAAGAGAGGGAAGAGCTTTATGAAGCTCCATTAATAATAATTATGTGCATTTCCTTCTTCCAGCAGATATTTAGCAGAATTTGTAATAGGCTGCCTGTCTGACAAACTTTGGATTTCCCTCAGATGAGAGGTTAAAGTAGTTCCTATTTTGTTCTTCTGTGCTGTTTATCCCACCAGTCCTGTGCGCGGCCTCTCACATTCCAAGTGTGTTACACATTGCTGAGCCTGTCCCCACATCACTTGGTAACAGGGCTCCTGTCCCCAGCTGTGATGTCAGGATGTATTATTGGAAATGAGGTAGATCTCAGCAAGAAAGTTAACTCCCCTTGGAGCTTAAACTATTGCAGTCTTTTGACATTTATTGGCTTCTGCCTTAGCAATACTAAAAATAGTTGATCACAATAAAGAGCACCTAGGAATACAAATTACAGTGTTTGTGTCTTTCTCCCCTCCAGCATTACTGATTAATGCAAATCAGGAGAGTGAGAGGGAGAGCTGGAAAGTTCAGGCTAATTTGCAGGTTATTATATGCTTGTTCAGGCTGTACTACTTGGAGCCTTACTTTGTGCTAGTAAGGCTTCACTGAAAAGAAGGCTTATCTTCAAATTGCATTAATTTTGAAAGAATGAACACAGCCAGTGCTGACAGCAGTTCGAATTTCCAACCCTTTAATAGATACCTGCTGAGAACATACCAATGATTTTCTTCTATCAGAAAGTTTCCACATTAGCCAAATGTTCATGTATCTTGGAAAATTTAATTAATAATGCATGGCTGATATCAGAACCACAGCTTTCTGTATTCAATACTCAAGCATTC
The DNA here is from genome assembly GCF_000695765.1 of Mesitornis unicolor. Lineage (NCBI taxonomy): Eukaryota > Metazoa > Chordata > Aves > Mesitornithiformes > Mesitornithidae > Mesitornis > Mesitornis unicolor. The sequence goes on from NW_010159938.1 coordinate 6,553, forward strand.
TGCAAAAATGTGTTTGTTTCTTTTTCTCTTTCTTTTTTTTGTTAACATGCCAAGTCTGTATTTGATAATTTGAAAAAAAAAAATGTTTACTCTCTTTTAACTGAACCAGCCGAAAAGTGCCACACCTTCACTTAACCACACCATGGCAAAACTCATACTGAATAGTTGAAGTTTAGTAAAAATGGAAACAGAAAACAAGCCCCATAATATAGTCCCACTCGTAAGTAGCATTTCCTCTGCCACATACATTTTTCAGAACTAGAATGATACTGTATTTTTAAAGCTAGGCTTGTTCTTTTGTCTAGTGTATTGAAGTAGAACTTTGTGGAGTAATAAAAAGTTCTTATGGGTCAGAAAAACAGGAAATTATTTCAGAAGCTACTAGTATGCATCAAATAACTTTTCAACTTATTTGTAAAAGAGTAACATAAACTCTAATCCAAATTAATGCAGAATCTGTTCCAGTGAACTTTTAGGTATTCTAAGATAGAGATGTGTTTTAGACCCTGTTAATGATGTACTTTTGGTACAGTAGCTGTTTTAAAGCTGTCTTTAAAAAGGCACAATAGAATTTTTTTTGCTATATGCATTTTTTTAATAGTGAAATTTCTATTTTTTAAATGCTGAATGAATACACACAACTGTATGATAGCTAAAGTTACTGCTGGCATTTTTAGATAGAGAAGAATTAAGTAGGTTGAAGTATACATGTTGCTTAAGGTATCTGTGGTCTGGTACGGCTTCCCATCTCATCAGTTCTCATGTGCAAATAGTACTGACCAGTTGACGTTTTGAATTCTTGAGCAAACTAAACACAAAATATTGTAGAAGATCTTAACGTAAACTTTGCAGTGTCTTGAAAATATACTGTAGTTTAAATTACCATTTTGAGGATTTTATCTTATATACTCGAGAGCAAAAATGTATTTTTCATAAAGGAAGTTTATGTTAAAAGAGAGTAATTTGACTGCAGATAATGTATGCATTCTTCTTTGCTGTGATCTGAGAAAAATTCATGAGACTACTTACTAACTTGAAGTATGTAGTATAATTGTAGCTTGATCTACATGATAAGTTAAATGTTAAATCTCGTTAGTTGTCTTCTTTGGATAAAAACTGTATTTCAGGGCTCATTTCTACTTAAATCTATTTTGTAAAATCTCTAAAGATGAAAAATTAATAACAAAATATTTATAATAATGTATCACCAGCAATATAATTACATGAACAATATAATTACATAAATAAGTACTACAATTAACAATTTTAAAATTATGAGAATAATAATGAAGACTACCTCAAGGTAAAAGACTACCTCAGCACTTTCCACTGAATAAAATTAATGGCGGTATATGCATATGAAATACTTATGTTAATACCAAGCAAACATCTTTCTAAATACTGTATTAATCACATGATGGGTGGAAATGCTTTCTAAGCAAGATTATACTAATAAAAATAGGAAATCTTCAATGTATTCTTATTTTAACTGTTTTTATTTATTCATTCAGAAAATAAATGCTAAGCTTCATGATGGAGTGTGTCAGCATTGCAAAGGTATCTTGGAGTGGCGGGTAAAATTCAGCAAGTACAAACTGCTATCAAAACCTAAAAAATGGTGAGTTAAGGTACTTTGTGTTAATCATTAATAGTGTAGTTTGTGAACTTTTTGGAAAATACTCTAGTTTTGGAAACTCACAAGAAGTAGCTGCTACTATATGTCATTCTTCAAATTTGGAGTCTACAATGACTATATATGCAAAGTTAATTTTCTAATTCATTAGTCTCTTATCTTAAACTTTTGAAAAGAAAACACAGTGGAAAAGCAACTGCTTCCCTCATAACTGTTGAAATGCTTGAACTGTGTACTTGTAAGTTTCCAAAACCATCAGCGTGTCCTCCTGAACAAAAAGTCAAACCTGAAGCAGTTTCAACACAATTTTCTAAGGCTCGGTTGCTAGTCAATACTAGAGGAATCTGCACATATCTTAACTTGCGTAGATCACAAAGACTACCTAGTAGAAAAAACGAGGAGAAGAAGGCTTTAATTTTGTGTCATAGCAAAATTCATGAGCAACACTGTTCTCAGCATTACTGAGGACTCAGTTCCTACAAAATGTTTGCAATACATGCATTTCATTACCGCTTAGCATGTTACTTCTTTTTATGTATGAAAATATAATCCTAAATATTAAACGTTTAGCATTGTTTGCTTACAGGTCTGTATTAGGTGTTTTTTGATAAGTACCTAACAAAGGTGATAAATATATTAAAATAATTTATTGTTCTGTGATAGCTTAATTTTCTGAAGTGGATATTCTCTGCGTCCTTCTTACTTGCTCAGCTGCAAAGGTCCTTATCTCTGTGGCTGCAGATGCAGCCAGAGTTTCAACAACGAAACGTTGGACTCAGAGAAACTACAGCTCGACTGTGGTATATGCTACATCCAGCTTTGTCACAGTATTTTGCTCTGTGTTTTGGTGGTGTTCTCAGTTACATACTTCTGAGCTGCTTGAAGTGATTCTATAAATGTATCTGTGCAGTTCCCTGAATGACAGTGTATTTTATTTTGGTTTTTAGTAGGTTAAAAAGGAGAGACTCTTTGTTCATACTATATTCCCCTACTTGTGAGTTTTACTTTTTAATATGAAACTATACACAACAAATATCTTGGTTTTAGGAAATAATTTCACCCTTTCATGTAAAAGAAAAAATGATTATGTAGAACCCTTATTGGTTCTCAGAGTAAATATTCTGTGTTGTATTCACCACAGATCAAGTTGGGATTTGTCTTAACTCTTTTTCAAATGACCATGTGCATCCTGTTTAAAAGTAATGAGCTGTAACAAAACATATGGTGATGGATCTGTTTCCTTCGCATCTTCTCTGCCTGCCCCCAAAGGGAAAAAAAAACCAACAGGCAAAAATGCATGTAAATCAGAGAAGCATTAGAAATAGAAAAAGTGGCACTGTGGGATAGCTGCTTATGACATAATATATGTGATACAAGTAAATTGGGCTGTAGACCCTTCTAGCTCTACAGGTAGCAGTTTCGAGCCCAGCCTACAGTGGTACAATGACAGACACTGTTCTGAAAGGACAAGGCTGTGAAGATTTTCAATGGGTGAAGCTTCTAGGTGAAGTAAACACATAGACATTAAAATGCAGCTATATGGAAAAAAAATTTCACGTCACAGATGATGTGAGTAGAGGAGTTTCTCTGTAATTCAACAAGTTTTAATTTTTTTAACTAAAAAAGTTTTAACTGAACTTCAAAATTAGTACGACCGTAAGTTATCCCAACTTTAGGTTTATTTCAAGTACTTAATTATTACATATTAAACTATTTTTTTAAAAAGTCTGTCTACATTGCATTGATAGTGCCTCTGTTTGATTTGACGTGGGTTGGAGAAACTCCAGCCATTTTAGTAATGCTCGTACAACTGAACATACAAGAAAGAAAAAAACCTCAACAATCCCAAACGAAGTAGGTATTTCCAGTGACATCTAATTAGTTTTTTCCTGGGGGAGAGGGAAGACCAGAAACACTAGGAAGTTCAGACTTATGTGTCCTACAGCAATTCTTGTAATTTTACAGCTTCTACAAGAATTGGATATGCGCATCTTAATAATAAAGCTGAAGGTGACAGGGAGAAAGCAAAAGTGCTTAAGAATGGAATTTGAGACAGCAAGTGAAAATTATGTTTCACTAGGTGCTGGTTAGTGCATCTCTCCTTGTAAGGCATACTAAAACACTTGGTACTTTTTTTTCCCAGCCTGTTTTAGCTAAGTCTGCAAATCCACTGTTCAGACCTGTATGCTGAATCTTTCCTGATAGACTTTTGAGTGTCTGAGGAACCAGGACTTTTAGGACAGCTGCGTTACATGGGATACACGGTTCTGGATTCTGTTCTCCAAAAATACAAAACTTTAGAAATGTCAGCTGAATGCTAAGCCATAGCATTTTATAAATTACTTAATCTACAGAGTTTTATCATGTCTTGAAAAAAAATAGCCAAAACCCTCTACATTATATGGTGGGGTTTATTCAGAATACAGTTCCACGTAGGCTTGTGTTCATAGAAAGCAAAGTCCAGCTCTGGCTTTGTTTATACTCTAAGAAGTTCAAGAGGAAGACATTGGAGTGTTTAAATTGAAAGCTTTCTATTTCTAAAATGCATCTACCTTTTAATACCATATTGTTATTTTCTTTTATCATTAAACTAGAAAAAGTTATGTAGCTTTTAAAGTATAACTACCTACTGAACTGAGTGGAAAGGTTTATTTTGTCACTTTAAATATAAAAATTTGTGATTTTATGTTTCTTCTTCAGTTCTTCTTTTAATAATTCTTCCTGAAAAAGTTACAGGAGAGGAAAGACAGGCAATGATTTTGATAGTGCTGATGTTAAAATTATTCAGTTATTCTATTATTTTATAAGAAACTGGCCTATAACATGTTTTTCCTCTTTAAAAGAGTATGTCTATGTTGCCTTTGTACACATAATGTTTAGTAAGTATCCACAAATATTTTTAAATCATGTTTTCTTTCTCTTCACAGTGTGAAGTGCCTCCAGAAGACTGTAAAAGATCCGTACCATATTATTTGTCGACCATGTGCTGGTAAACTCGAAGTTTGTGCTAAATGTGGAAAAGAAGAAGAAATAGTAATTCCGTAAGTAGCTCATAGATTACATAGCTTTAGTACTGCACTTTTTCTTTCCTTTTTAATAAAATTTGTTTGGAAACTGCCAAGAAGCTGTTGCACTTTATGCCATACTCTGGGTAGTCCTGACAGGAATCAGTAGAAGTCATTACCCTCACTTGCTTCAGCTGAATCTAGGGGTGAAATGCCTGTTGATGTTAGTGGGACTGGGCCAGAAAAAATCTTACTTGGATAAGACACTTTATTTTAATTCCAAAGGGTAAATTGCAAAGGGATAAAGCACTTCAAAATGGATTTCAGTATAGAGCCCCATAAAATATGCATAAGCCAATTTATTGTTTGCATTTGGTCTGTCATTTGATGATTCAAAATGATACTAGTTGACACCAATTTGATGATACTAGTTGACAGAAAAACTAAACAAGGGCTGATATTGAGCACAGTTTAGCAGCCCTTTGTGGTTTTTTTATTCTTTTACTAGAGCTCTCTCTTTATTGAGCATCCTGTATTAACTTACTAGTTTGTGACAACTGCCCAGCAGTTGATTAGTTGGTCAAACTCTTTATATGTATATTATTCTCTTCACAAACTCTTTTTCCTTCACTGTCTTTTATATCTTTCCTATTCATCATGAAAGTAAATTTAGGTTATTGTCTTCTCCTCCTCCTCACCTCCCATCCCCTTCCATTCCTTTTTAAAAGAAAAATAAATTCTAAAAGTGGTGATAACATCATTTCGCTTTCTGCAGGATTGATAAAGGACAAGACAGAACTGAGAGTGTGACTACTAAAAATGGCCAAGAGAACAGTGGATTGGAGGATGAGGTGGATTTTGATAAAAACTTCAGTAGTACAGACAGTGATGAAGATTCTGATCTGCTAGAAGAACGTTTTAAAAGTATGAAATTTGAAAGGACAGGAATCTAAATGGTTGAGTTTACATGAGAGACTACATGCAATCAGAAGTGGTAAACCCATTTTCCCTTCAACTGCTCTGAAAACCTGATTTGACATCTAAGGTTCTCGCATATAAATGTTGGCATTGTGTATTTTTGTGCTTGTTGGGGGTTTTGTATAAACATTTTTTTTTTATTAAGAGCAGAATTTCTTGTGAAAAGGTTCAGAAATTGAATATTTAAGTGTAGTTATTTCTCGCACACAGTTAACAACAACTTGCTGCTTCTCTTTGTGTAATTGTTCTAAATTCAATATTATGTAACTGTTGTATTGCAACTTGGAAAGCTATGTGAAAGTCTAGAATAAATACAGAGTCTTGTCATTAAATGGAAGAGCTAAACCAGCTGTAATACTTTGCTGAAGGAAGAAGTTGTGGCTTCTGTCAATGAGTTTCCAAACAGGGTCAAAATACCAAGTGGTCATTACCCTTATGGCTGTTGTTTCTCTTCTGTGCAAAAAAAGAGAGCCTAAATGCCATCACCAGTGCAGCTTATGACCAGTTAATGCTTATTTGCCATATATGAATATGCCTTAAAAATTTGTAACATTGTTGCTACCATTGTTGTGAAAAGAAAAGAACTGAAGACTTTTTAGAATTTTTCATAACAGGTCTCACACTTTCTTTGACTGCAGATCTAACGTACTTTGCTCTGATGTATGAAGACTTGTGTAGTGTAGTGATGCTTATATAGTTACTCTCTTCCTGATTTTCAGTTCTTTCTAGGGTTTATTTCAATGTGGATTGAGTTCTAGGAAGACTTTAAATGAGTTTGCAGTTACTGTTTTTTATGGGATTCAGGGTGGTTTGATTTCTTCTGTATTATCTGCTACCTCTAAAAATAAAGCTGAAGAAGTGCTTCCTAATAATTAAATAGGGCAATATACTATGCTGTTTTTACTAACTGCGTAACATCTACACATCTGCTTTGGTGTTCTGCCTGATCTGTAGTAGTGGACATGGGAAAATTTGATTCCCAAAATACCTTCTTCAAATGGATTGTGAGCAACTTCCGCTCTGGGATTATTCCTTGCCTCCCTAGTGGGGGAAATGCTATAACTTTATCCTTTGGGTAGAGATAGCCACCTGTCACGGAATCGCACCAAAATGGCTAC